>NC_062218.1:16205014-16505014 GCF_902686445.1 Sciurus carolinensis
ATAATAATAATACCTACATATAGCACACTGGTAATGCAAACTTGGGGAAATAAAAAAGTGTGAGATCCAATAGATATTAAATTAGATAAAAATGGAGAACCAACCTGGAGAATCCCTGAGCAGACAAGGCCAGTTAGGCCTTGAAAGTAATATTGGTATTGCTTAATTGCAAGCAGATCTGAAACATTGATCTGGCCACTTCTTGTAAATGCTCCTATCAGGGAAAAACTTAAGCTGAGACAATCCCAGGCCATCAACAAATTCATATAACCAAAAGCTTGGCAAAATATGCCAAAATAAGGCAACTGTATAACTATAGCCAATGAAACATTTCCTTGCTTTTCTCTGTGTGCCTTACTTGAAATCTTTCATATTTCCTCAGGATTAGCAAAGCATTTCTGCTTTGGAGTTGCCCAATTCATGGATAACTGTTCTCCTAAATAAACTCTTTAAAATCTTATTGTGCCCTAGTTTATGTTTTAGCATAAGTTTTGTAATTTCAAGTTGAAATAATTATAACTTTCAACCTTATAATTTATATTATGACTATCATTTAAAGCTTATGACCAGTTTAAAATAAAACTGTCCTTCTGTTTTTTCTTTGTTCTTTCTTTCTTTTTCTTGCTTTCATCCTGTATTCTATTTGCCTTTCTACTTCATAAAAGCATAGCAAACTATCTGGGATGCTATTTTATTCATGGTTGAAATATAACTTCGAGGCTTTCTTTTGTTTATTTAAAATTCTTCTTGCTATGATTTTTATATTGCTTCATTTTTTAGATAAGAAAGACATTATTAAGATAAAAAATGTTTAGGAGGATGCATATTAAAATTCAAATATCACTTTTGTGCTGGAGGACTTGGATTGAATATAGTTAGAAATCATAAATAAAATTTTTAATTATTACTTCATAATAATTATAGCATTTTACAAAATTATTACTGCTATGAACTCTTCAAAACTAGCAAAAATAATTTACTATTATTGTATAAAATGATCTGTTATATATATATATATGTATATATATAATATATATGTTACTATTTCTACAGAGACAAAGAGGATACTCCATGGATTATACAAAGCTCAGATTTTTAAATATACCAAACAAGAGAGGATAGCATCTGATAGCTACAGCTCAGTAGGAACTTAGGGAACAGCATATGCTAGAGAGATCTCTAACTTGATTGTCACTGTGCAGCGTGTTGTTAAAAATCACACAACTGAAGTGAAAAAGGTCTTTTTGGAATAATAATATATTATTAAATAAATGTTTCAATATACATTTGTGTTTTATGTGTTTATTAATACTGTCCAGTAATAACAGTCTGAATTAATAAAAACATTACCTTTTTTCAAGCAAAAATCTTCACATCAGATTTGCCAAATATAATTTAAGATACACATAAACTTCTTAAAATGTTAACTCTTCCCCAGTGCTGTATGTGACATGATCAAGATACTCTATTCATTTAGTAGGGAAAACTGGAATACAAATTTTCAATATTTTAAATTTGAGTTGAAATAAGTATCATTAAAAATAACAGACAACAGAGTGAGTCACTTGCAATTGACCCTTTTTTCCAGGAGATAAGGAATAACATGTCATTTAGTGCTTACTGGAACACCAAGAGAAGATCAATTTATTTTTATTTGTTTATTTATTTATTTATTTATTTATTTATTTAATATGCTTTTTAGTTGTAGACAGACATGATAACTTTTATTTTATTTATGTATTTTTATGTGGTTCTGAGGATGGAATTCAGGGCCACGCATGTGCTAGGCAAACATTCAACCACTGAGCTACAACCCCAGTCCTGAGAAGATTGATTTATGCTGAAGAATTCTTCCTCATACCTGGGTTGCACGCATATCTTTAGGGCAAGTGATCGTCATTCAATAAAACCAAGTTTTCTTGGTTTGACAAGACATGGTCATGAGGGACTGAGCTACTAAATACATTTCTATGTTTTATATAAAATGTAATCTTATACATTATTACCCTCTGTATATGTATGATTACACAACAGGTGTGACTAGTATCATGTACAGTCAGAGGAATGAGAAGTTATACTCTATTTGTGTACAATGTATCTAAATGCATTCTACTGCCATTTATAACTAATTAGAACAAATTTAAAAAAATAAATTTTAAAATTTCATAATATATAAATATGTTCCACATTCTAAGATAGTTCCTAAATATATGCATAATAGAACAAATATTCTAGTTAAGTAGTTATGAGACTATACTTTGTTGAAATAAAATAGGGTTCAATTACAATATTCTCATCTCCCTGTTGATAAATAAACCTGAGAAACTCCTAGTGTAGGAGAAACAATAAGGTTATTCACGGAAAATTAGCCAGTTTTTAAAATGTATTGGAAAATGACTGTGTATTAGACTTTTAGCTAATCATAGAGTCTTCAAGGTCCTATTCCTATATCCTAAAAGTTCTCAAAATTTAACCCACTGAACTTGAAACCTGATAGTAAGATGTAAAAGTGATTTTATGTGAATAGTTCCATTAATTTGATATGTTCTAGCATTTTCTTATGCAGTCATACATTTCACAGGTTGAGTTAAAACAATTAGCTGAGTTTAGTTTTGCATTTGCACATGTCCATTTTAAAAGAAAAGACTTTTCAGAAATATAAAATGTGTCTAAATAGCCTTCGAGCGGAGAAAAGGAACACATTTTCTATACTGGCTCCTTAGTTTTATTCTTGTGGTTATTTCAAAAATATAAGAAATTAAGAATTACTTTGTGCTTTTGTTTCATAAACAGAAATGTATTAAAGTGGAGTACTTTGCACTTGTTTTTTTCCAAAAAAGATTTATTATGTCTCGATTGTATTAACTTCACAATCACTTCATGATCTTTGATTTTACTTTTTCTCCTTCTTCCAATTTTATTGAAAGTAGACTTTGACATAGGCCCTACTCAATTTGTCCAAAGGAAAAATTTAAATTCCCAATCATTTAACTTTAATGCTATAGTTTATACATTGAGTCACTTGTTGCTGCTTTTTTATTTTTTAAAGATTATTATTATCTTTTTTACCTTTGCTTTATTTACTTATTTTATGTGCTACTGAGGATCGAAACCAAATGCCTTACACATACTAGGCAAGCATTCAACCACTGAGCCACAACCCAGCCTGGATCACTCATTTCTAAGCTATTCTTTGCAATGTTTGCGGTATTAAATACAACTGTATTGGTGTTTAAGCAAAAGAAAAAAGCAGAATTAGTGAGAATTATGATGTGGAGAAACAGAAGAAAACTTTTTATATAATTATTTACCTTTGTAAATTTCAATTATCAGCAGGGCTAAAATAAAGGGATCTAATATGCTATAGCATTTATTTCCTACTTTGTAAATGTCTATAGCCAGTTGAATTAGTGAGAGGAAGATTTCTGAAATGGCAGAGTAAATCATTCCAAAAATATTCATCTACACAATTGTTTTTAAATGGCAAAAACTGTCATAATAAACTTTTCAGAACTCAGTAATTAACTAGCAAAAATTTGAGGAACAATTATTTAAAGAAAAATGACTAAATCTTGGACAAAAAAGTGAGTTCCGTGAAGTTCCAGTTGGAGTTAGTATTATCCGCCTCGCCCCAACAGAGGAGTGACCTTGAACCCAGTGGTTTATAACCCTAATAGTTATGAAGCCAGTTCAGCCCCTAGACAGGAGAGAATTAATTTCAACCACACTTAAACCCCATCCGGAGCACTGTCACTGATCTGGAAACTTCCTGAGCGGTTCTGTTCTCGGGGCTTGTCTCTACTTGATCTGACCTCAGAACTTAATCTGTGTTGACAATGTTAGTCATAGGGTCTCTGTAAAAACAGAAAACAACAAACCCCACGAAACACTATAATCATTTGACACTGTAGTTGCTTAAGGTGACATTTCCAGATCATACTGAAAAGAAGCTGAAGATTTAAAAAAAAAAAAAAAAAAACAAAAAAAACTGGAGAACAGGAGGTTTATAAAGAGGGCTTCGAAAGGCTCTAATATATTTCTGAGACTCTAGAAGTCATGCTTATGTGCAATGCTAGAGAAGTTCCAAGAAAGATCTGAGAAGGACTAATTCTTTCATCTTAGGTTGGATTTGAGCTTCTGTACAAGCAAGAAATGAGAGCTAAGAAAAGTTTGGAAATGCCTGTTACAGTGAAGAAAGGTGCCCCGACTCACACAAAAAAAATTCTCTACAAACAATGACTTATTTTCTCCAAACTTTTAAGGGATTCAATCATTTTGTCATCCCTTTAAGTAAATCAAGAAAACACTTCAATGGCTGCACAGAATTTTTAAAATTTGACAAAATTAGGCCAGAAAAGTTATTAAACAAATCATCAGATATAAAACAGTAACAATAACGACAAACTCTAAGAATGAGAGATTAATTCCCAATGTCATCACATTATATACAAATTTCCAATTGTTAATAAAAAGCTATAGGACACAGCAGGAAGGTTTGCCTCATACACAGAAAGAGAAATAATAGGTATTATTCCTGATGAGGTTATAACATTGAACTAGTGACTTAAAGAAACAATTTTTATAATTATGTTAAAAATTAGAAGAATTCATATTCAAAGAACTAGAGGAAATTATGAGAACATTATTTCACCAAAAAAGAAAAAAAAATGTAAGCCGGGTACAGTGGCACATGCCTGTAATCTCAGTGGCTTAGAAAGCTGGGGCAGGAGGATCACAAGTTTTAGGACAGCTTCAGCAACTTAGAGAGTCCCTATGACACTTAAGAAAATGCTTTCTCCATATTAAAAAGAAAGAGCTTGCAATGTGGTAAAGCACTCCTGGATCAATCCCTGAGACAAAAACAACAAACAAGCAAGCAAACAAATAAATAAATAAATACATATTATTCTTTAAACAGAATGTCAAACATATGAAGTTTACATTCTGAAGTTAAATTTAAAACAACTGAAAAGAATATTTTATATACTAGCTCAAGATGAGATTTGAACTAACAGAATTAATCCCTAAATAAGAAGACAGATCAGTTGAGATTGTCCAGTCTGAAAACACGAGAGGAATAAGAATCTAGAGAAAAGAAAAGTACCTTACAGTCTTATGCAATGCCATGAAGCTTATCAAAATATACCAAAGAAGAAGAGAAAAAAAGGGACAAAATATTTGAAGGAATATGGCTCAAATTTTCCAATTTTAACCAACGAGGTTCATCTACATCTAAGATTAGCAAACGTAAAGGACAGATCCAAGAAGCATAAACTTAGATTCCTCCTAGACAATTGTCATAAATGAGAGACAGACAAAAATTCTTTTTCTTGTATTTTTATTGGTGCATTATAATTATGCATAACAAAGGAATCACTGTGATATATTGGTATGTGCATATTGCATAATTTGGTCTGTGTCTTGAGTCCCAATCTCTATTCTACTGGTTTTTCTTCTGTTTTCATGAAGTCTCCTTTCTTTCCTTACTTCTCTTTAGCTTCCACATAGGGAGAGAAAGCATGCGATCTTTGACTTTCTGAGTCCGGTTAATCTAACTTGGCATAAGGTTCTCTAGTTCCATCCATGTCCACGCAAATGATTTAATTTTGTTCTTCTTGATCACCAAATAAAACTTCATTGTGTACACATCTCACGTTTTCCTTATCCATTCATTTGTTGAGTGGCACTTAAGTTGGTTCCATACAAGGGTATAAATGTATTTCTATAGTAGACTGACTAAGTTGTTTTTTTTTTGTTTTTTTTTTTTTTGATATATACCAAGGCACAGCATAGATGAGTCATGAGTCATATGATGATTTCATTCCTAATATTTCGAAGAATCTGCGTACTGATTACCAAGAGAAAAAAATGGCTTTCTGCAACTTTTATCTATTATTAAGAAAGCCAATAATATGCACAGGAGGGCATAAAAATAGAAAACTTATAAGAGGAAAAAGAATTACTTGTAAGGATCATAAACATTCATGATATTTTTAGTATCTGAGAATGTTTTTTCAATGGGTATATCTATCAAAGTGTGAACAGAGTATTAATGAGTTCAACTATGCAACAATTCCTGAATTTCACCTCAGTCTACTTTGTCTTTGGAGAGACATTTATCCACTTTCCCAGTGAGTGATAGTCTATTTAATTAGGTACTTCCAGGGTTACTCAGAAGGCAGCAAAAGAAATGAAGAGTAAGTAACTAACATGCTTAGAAATATGGAAAGAAACCCATTTCCTTCTAGAAAAAGTGTTCTGCTAGACTAAAAATGGAATAATGCTTTGAGAGTCAGGCTTTTTCCTAATACCTACAATATGCTATTTTTCATGGTAAAAAGGTTTTGAATTAGGCTGTAATATCACAAGCAGCAAGAGACTCTATCTCAAAAGCACCTGTGAGCTTTATACAACATGGAAATGGACCCTAAACATAATATTTGGAAAATAGTTGCTTTCCTCCAAATTGAGCAAAAAATACATCTGTCTTTTAAAGACATACCATATTTGAAGTTCTCACATTTCAGTTTGAGAAAATTTCCTTTTACAACTATATATTCTGGTAGCCTCAAGACACAAAAATGAGACTATTCTGTAAATTCAATAAATGGCCAATGCTTAAGCCATCTTTGACAATTCAGTGAACATGCACAATGTAAAATGCACGTTAAATCTTTTTTGGAACAAGTTTATTTCTATGAAAAGTAGAAAGAAATTGTACTTTTGTTCAATGTTCTTATTGTCAACAGTAAAATTCTAGGCATGGAGACTGTGTTAACAAAGTCTAAGACTATAACTGGAGACTGGAAGATTTTAACACAGGCCCTATTGAGTTTAAAAATTCATGGGATGAAAATCACATAATCATTATAAATTTATGCTTTATTAAATTTATATATTTTGAGTAGAAAAATCTGTATTAAAAAGGACCAGAAATTAAGCTACTTCTTTGTTGGAAAGATAGGAAGACCGATTATTCTCTACCCATTGGGAAAATGTATCACTTTTAGAAAATAATTCATGATTTTTTTAATATTGATTTCCTCCATTAAAAAGATAATTGTGAGGGATATACTCAAGATGTTTTTCAAATACAGGACTAGACTAGCTAGAGCAGAATTTGTATCTACCATTTAAACGCTATGTCACTTAGATATGGATACATAAAACACCCAAAGTTGGTAACTTACCTGTTCTTTTTTGTGCTTAGAGTTATTTTGCATTATGCCTAATATACCATGCCTAGATAAATGATACATAGATAGATATAGATACAGATAGTTATAGATATATTTTTGGTACCAGGGATTGAACACTTTTGAACATGGAGTAGAATGTCCATTTCTATTCTCTTCATAGGCATGAATTTTTTTTGTTGTCTCTTTTTTTGGGGGGGACAGGGACAGGTACCAGGGATTGAATTCAGGGGCACTGGACCATTAAACCACATCCCCAGCACTACTTTGTATTTTATTTAGAGAAAGGATCTCACTGAGATGCTTAGTGCCTCACCTTTGCTGAGGCTGGCATTGAACTTGCAATCCTCCTGCTCCAGTCTCTTAAGCCACTGATACTGTGTGCCACCTTGCCCACCTCCTAACATCTTGAATGTAGCACTGCACCTGGCCACCATGAATATTTAAATTATCAGTAAACCTGAGAATTGACATGATGTCTCCTTCATGAGAATGTTGAAATAAGTAAATATAATTGCTGAAATAGTTCTTAATTATGGACATGTGTTCATAAACTCTTTTCTTTACATTAATGTTGAGCAAGTAAACAATTTAAATAATGCTTATGTATTCTCGATGAAATCTAAATATTCCACCAAAATTTTTCTCTGCTTTCAGTTTTTCCATTTACACTTGTACATATAAATGATTCATAACATTGGTTTTCATTAATTGTTCTGAAAGCTCTCTAAAAGTTTTTTCCTGAATCTGTATCATGTGCATTTTGAGAAAAAAATGCAGACGATTGCTTAAGAATTCCAGGTCCGCAGAGGGTTGAAAATCTCTTCATTCCAATGTTTATCGTTCTAAGCACCTTGTACATTATATTCAGGCACATAAATATAAGAGGATTTGTAGATTTATCCTAATTTAGAAAGGTTCATTATAATTTTGTTTGAATTGTGTAACCTTCATTCAAGTTTTCTGTTTTTATTAGCGCATTGTAACCGTGTTCATTGCGACATTCATGTATGCATATAACACAGTTTGTTCCAGTGTGTTCCCCAGTACTTTCTTTTTCTTTCCCCTTCTCCCTTCCCCTATTCTCCTTCCTCTACTCTTCAAGTCTTCCACTAAGAATTGAAGGAAAACAAGAGCATCAGCAGAAAAGTCATACAACTTTATTACTGAAAGTTAATATCCAAATTACATGGAAATAGAATACTATCCCAAACAGAATTTAACCTCAACATTTGGGTATATCACATTTTGAATAATTGATTATCAAACTTGAGCATGAACTTCAGTTACCTGCAGACTTTGTTAACAGCATAGATCACTGGTTCCCATCCCCGAGTGTTTGTATAAGTGGAGGAAGGGCACATTTCATTTCTAATAAATTTCAGTGTGATGCTAACTATAGTTTGAAAACCACAGTTCAAGATCCACTTTTTTGCCACCCTACATTTTAGTGGAATCTAAAATGATGTTTTATTTTATAAAATTCCAAAATTAATGATTGCTTTTAAAAAGTTCCTTGAGCCGGGTGCTTTGGCACATACTGGTAATCCCAGTAGCTGGGGAGTGTAAGGCAGAAGGATTGTGAGTTCAAAGCCCTAGATAACTTAGGGAGAACCTTTCTCAAAACAAATGAACAAACAAACAAAAACAAATTTAAAAGAGGGGGTACTGGGGATGTGGCTCGGTGGTTAAGTGCCGCTGGGTTCAATCTCCAGTACCAAAAAAACCTCACAAATGACCAATAAGGATAAATTTTCCTTTGTCTCTTTCTTATTGCAAACTTATTTATTAAGCATGTGTACAGATTTCAAATAGTGTGTATTTATTACATTCCATTTTATTATCAATCACTGCAGACTTCATTAGAGTTTTACTTTTCTCTCAAGACCAGAATATAGACACCATGAATAGGATGTGACCAAAGACTTCTCTGTCCTGCTGATCCTCACAGTAACAGCAATACCTATACAGCAAACTCCACACCCATAAGACCATAGAACATTCAGTTGAGAAGTCACACTTGAAAGAACTGATAGGTATAAAATTTTCAAGTCTATGTGGATGAAAATTAAATGAATATACTATTTAAAAGTAAGCAAATCCTATGTCGAGTGTGTTTTAATTAAATATGCTATACTGCTTTTCCCTAGACCAACATTGAGACATTTAAGTTCTTAATTATATATATTATGTAATTAAAAGCTTTAAAACCATATTCAATAAAATCATTCCTAATTTTAAAATGTGCCTTATTGTTGATCTATAGATATTCCCATAATTGTTAATTGCTTAACTGTGTTTTATAGTAGGGAACATCCTAGCTGGTTTTGTCTGATGGAAAGCAGGATGGGACAGTATTTAAAGAATACAGGTTCTGATATAGGACAGCCACCTCAACTTCTTCATCAACTATTTTCCAGTTTTGAGATCTTGGAAATATTACTTTCATAATCAGTATTTCATATGTGAATCAGTCATTTTTTGGATGATTAAATAATGTGTTTGAAATACTTAAAGTAATTTCTGTCAAATACTATGCATAATATAAATTTAGTTATTCTTCCATTATTCCATAGGGATCAGAAATAGGCATCTCACCTGTGTTAGGTCATAGTCTCATAATAGAACATATCTTCCAAAAGTCTGATAAGTGGAAGACTTCATTAGAGATTTTATTTCATTGTGTTTATTTTTGTTTAATTTTTTTTGGCTTAATAGTGAAATCAGTCCTTTATTTGGGGCAGAAATGTTTTTAGAAAAATAAAATTTCGGGGGTTTCAAGATGGCGGACTAGAGGGCAGCTGCATTTCATGTTGCTCTAGGACTCAAGATTCAAAAGAGGAGATAGTGAGTGATTTGGGACCAACTCAAAGCCGGCGGGTGAGTATCTCCCATTGGGGAGGCGTCCTGGATGGGGCGGTAGCGCCGGAATGCAGGGAACTTTGTGAAGTAGAGTTGCTCGGCGAGACGCCCCTCCCCCGCTGGAGCGGTAAACACGGACAGCGGGGAACTTTGCAGAGGAGGCCGTGCAGCACAGCGCTTGGTTTCAGAGCAACCTGCCGGGGCTTCGGCAGCTGCCAGAGGAAGAACTGGGCAGCAAGCTATTTGGACTCAGCAACCGCCTGAACAACGGTGGGGGGGGGGGCTGTCCTGAGGAGGTGGAGGTGCGCAGTGAGTTGCTTGGTCTCCAAGCGCCCACACAGAACACCGGGTGGCTGCCTGGAGGAAGAGGCAAGCGGCGGGTCATTGGGGCTTGGAGCATATGTACGAGACTCCAAGTGGCTGCTCAGAGGACTGGTCACATAGCCAGGCAATTAGGTGCAAAACACGGTCCGGTCCAGGGACCTAGGCACCTTTTGTTGAAAGAGCTACACAGAGACAAACTGAGGGGCGGAGCAAAGGTTCCAGGACTGTGGGCAGCTTCTCTAAGGAGGGACAACCTAAGGAGACTCGTCTGCGAAGGGTGAGGCTCCCAGGCCCAGGAGGTAGGTCTGGGCCCCTGGGAACGTTGCCTGGGAAGGCTGCCCTGCCCAGGCAGCTAGATACACTTCTCCCTGCTGGAGCAGTGAACACAGAAAGCAGGGAACTTTGCAGAGGAGGCCGCACAGCAAAGCGCTTGGTTTCAGAGCAACCTGTCAGGGCTTCGGCAGCTGCCAGAGGAAGAGCCAGGCGGCGAGCTATTTGGACTCAGCAACCACCTGAACAACGGGAGGGGGCTGTCCTGAGGAGGTGGAGGTGCGCAGTGAGTTGCTTGGTCTCCAAGTGCCCACACTGAACGCCGGGTGGCTGCCTGGAGGAAGAGGCAAGCGGCGGGTCACTGGGGCTTGGAGCATATGTACGAGGCTCCAAGTGGCTGCTCAGAGGAGGGGTCGCAAAGCCAGGCGATTAGGTGCAAAGCACGGTCCGGTCCGGGGACCTAGGCGCCTTTTGTTGAAAGAGCTACACAGAGACAAGCTGAGGGGTGGAGAGAAGGTTCCAGGACTGTGGGCAGCTTCTCTGAGGAGGGGCTACCTAAGAAGACTTGTCTGCGAAGGGCAGGGCTCCCAGGCCCAGGAGGTAGTTGTGGACTGAGGGGAACCTCTAGGAGGGGAACTGACCAGCGAGACCTCTCCATCGGGTGAGTCTTCCCCACCGGGTGAGGTTTTCCCACAAGGACGGTAAAACCTGAGACACAGGCCCAAACAGGCCTTACCTCAGCCCGCAGCCTAGTTCCCCTTTGGATGACCATTGGTCAACAAGTAGAGGCACCTCTGCCCACTAGCAGGGAATATACCCCACCTGAAGACTACCACCCCTAGAGAGGCATCTTCCTTGGGGAGCACTGCAGTATCAACTTCCTCTAAGACTTCAGGCTACTGAAGGATAAGAGGGGATACACTAGCAATCTTCAGGGACATTATAAGTCAATAGAGGAAATCTGCAACATCTCAGCAGTCCACTGATACCTGAACGACATGAGAAAACAAGGGAAGAAAATGCCTCAAACAAATCTGGATGTTACATCAATAAAATCCAATGACAGCATGGCAGAAGAAATGTCAGAAAGGGAGTTCAGAATGTACATAATTAACATGATAAGGGAAGCAAACGATGAGATGAAAGAGCAAATGCAGGCATTGAATGAACACACCAATCGACAGTTAAAAGAGCAAATACAGGAAGCAAAAGACCATTTCAATAAAGAGTTAGAGATATTGAAAAAAAAACCAAACAGAAATCCTTGAAATGAAGGAAACAATAAACCAAATTAAGAATTCCATAGAAAGCACAACCAATAGGATAGAACACCTGGAAGACAGAACCTCAGATATTGAAGACAAAATATTTAACCTCGAAAACAAAGTCAAACAAACAGAGAAGATGGTAAGAAATCATGAACAGAATCTCCAAGAACTATGGGATATCATGAAAAGGCCAAATTTGAGAATTATTGGGATTGAGGAAGGCTTAGAGAAACAAACCAAAGGAATGAACAACCTATTCAATGAGATAATTTCAGAAAATTTCCCAAATCTGAAGAATGAAATGGAAAATCAAGTTCAAGAGGCTTATAGGACTCCAAATACACAAAATTAAAATAGACCCACACCAAGGCACATTATAATGAAAATACCTAACATACAAATAAAGACAGAATCTTAAAGGTGTGAGAGAAAAGAACCAAATTACATTCAGGGGGAAACCAATATGGATATCAGCAGATTTTTCAATCCAGACCTTAAAAGATAGAAGGGCCTGGAATAACATTTTTCAAGCCCTAAAAGAAAATGGATGCCAACCAAGAATCTTATACCCAGCAAAACTTACCTTCATATTTGACGATGAAATAAAATCCTTCCATGATAAACAAAAGCTAAAAGAATATACAAAAAGAAAGCCAGCATTACAGAACATTCTCAGCAAAATATTCCATGAAGAAGAGATGAAAAACAAAGAAGCAAATCAGCAAAGGGAGGAGCTATCCTAAAGGAACTCTCAAATAAAGAGGAACCAAGTCGTGTCAAAAATAAACAAACAAATGAATAAAATGAGTCAAATGACCGAGAATACAAATCATATCTCAAAAATAACCCTGCATATTAATGGCCTGAATTCATCAATCAAAAGACATAGACTGGCAGATTGGATAAAAAAGAAAGATCCAACAATATGTTGCCTGCAAGAGACTCATCTCTCAGAAAGAGATACCCATAGACTAAAGGTGAAAGGATGGGAAAAAACTTACCATGCACATGAACCCAGCAAAAAAGCTGGGGTATCCATCCTCATTTCAGATAAAGTGGACTTCAAGCCAAAGTTAGTCATAAGGGATAAAGAAGGACATTTCATACTGCTTAAGGGAACCATAAATCAGTAAGACATAACAATCATAAATATCTATGCCCCAAACAGTGGCTCACCCATGTATGTCAAACAAATCCTTCTCAATCTCAGAAACCAAATAGACCATAATACAATAATACTAGGTGATTTTAACACGCCTCTCTCACCACTGGACAGATCTTCCAAACAAAAATTGAACAAAGAAACCATAGATCTCAATAACACAATCAATAATTTAGACTTAACAGACATTTATAGAATATACCATCCAACGAAGAGTGAATACACTTTCTTCTCAGCAGCACATGGATCCTTCTCTAAAATAGACCATATATTATGCCACAAAGCTAATGTTGGCAAATACAAGAAGATAGAGACACTTCCTTGTACTTTATCAGATCATAATGGATTGAAATTAGAAATAAATGAAAGAGTAAAAAACAGAAACTACTCCAACACCTGGAGATTAAACAATATGCTATTATATGATGAATGGATAACAGAAGATATTAGGAAGGAAATTAAAAAATTCTTAGAGGTAAATGAGAACAAAGAAACATCATATCAAAGTCTCTGGGACACTATGAAAGCAGTACTTAGAGGAAAATTTATTTCATGGAGCGCATTTAATAAAAGAAGTAAAACTCAACAAATAAACGACCTAACACTACAGCTCAAAGCCCTAGAAAAAGAAGAACAGACCAACACCAAAAGTAATAGAAGACAGGAAATAGTTAAACTTAGAGCTGAAATCAACGAAATTGAAACAAAAGAAACAATACAAAAAATTGACAAAATAAATAGTTGGTTCTTCGAAAAAATAAACAAAATTGATAAACCTTTAGCCACACTAACAAAGAGAAGACGAGAGAAAACCCAAATCACCAAAATTCGGAATGAAAAAGGAAATATCACAACAGACACGATTGAAATACAAAACATAATTAGAAGCTATTTTGAAAATCTATACTCCAACAAAACAGAAAATTTCGAAGATATCAACAAGTTTCTAGAGACCTATGAATTGCCTAAACTAAACTAGGAGGACATACACAATTTAAATAGACCAATTTCAAGTAATGAAATAGAAGAAGTCATCAAAAGCCTACCAACAAAGAAAAGTCCAGGACCTGATGGTTTCTCAGCCGAGTTCTACAAAACCTTTAAAGAAGAGCTCATTCCAATACTTTTCAAAGTATTCCATGAAATAGAAGAGGAGGGAACTCTCCCAAACTCATTCTACGAAGGCAATATCACTCTGATACCCAAACTAGACAGAGACACATCAAGGAAAGAAAATTTCAGACCAATATCCCTAATGAACACCGACACAAAAATTCTCAACAAAATTTTAGCAAATCGCATACAAAAACATATTAAAAAGATAGTGCACCATGATCAAGTGAGTTTCATCCCAGGGATGCAAGGTTGGTTCAACATCAGGAAATCAATAAATATAATTCACCATATCAATAGACTTAAAGTCAAGAATCACATGATCATTTCAATAGATGCAGAAAAAGCATTTGATAAAATACAGCACCCCTTCATGCTCAAAACACTAGAAAAAATAGGAATAGTGGGAACGTTCCTTAACATTGTAAAGGCCATCTATGCTAAACCCATGGCTAATGTCATTCTTAATGGTGAAAAACTGAAAGCATTCCCTCTAAAAACTGGAACAAGGCAGGGATGCACTCTCTCACCACTCCTATTCAATATCATCCTTGAAACTCTAGCCAGAGCAATTAGACAGACTAAAGAAATTAAAGGGATACGAATAGGAAAAGAAGAACTCAAACTATCCCTATTTGCTGATGATATGATTATATACTTAGAGGAACCAGGAAATTCCACCAGAAAACTCTTAGAATTCATAAGTGAATTTAGTAAAGTAGCAGGATATAAGATCAATGCTCATAAATCTAATGCATTTTATACATAAGTGATGAATCTTCAGAAAGAGAAGTTAGGAAAAATACCCCATTCACAATAGCCTCGAAAAAAATAAAATACTTGGGAATCAATCACACAAAAGAGGTGAAAGACCTCTATAATGAGAACTACAGAACACTAAGGAAAGAAATTAAAGAACACCTTAGAAGATGGAAAGATCTCCCATGTTCCTGGATAGGCAGAATTAATATTGTCATAATGGCCATACTACCAAAAGTGCTATACAGATTCAATGCAATTCCAATTAAAATCCCAACAATGTACCTTACAGAAATAGAACAAGCAATCATGAAATTCATCTGGAAGAATAAGAAACCCAGAATTGCTAAAGCAATCCTTCGCAGGAAAAATGAAGCAGGGGGTATTGCAATACCAGAACTTCAACTGTACTACAAAGCAATAGTAACAAAAACGGCATGGTATTGGTACCAAAATAGACAGGTAGATCAATGGTACAGGATAGAGGACACGGACACAAACCCAAATAAATACAATTTTCTCATACAAGACAAAGGGGCCAAAAATATGCAATGGAGAAAAGATAGCCTCTTCAACAAATGGTGCTGGGAGAATTGGAAATCCATATGCAACAGAATGAAACTAAACCCATATCTCTCACCGTGCACAAAACTCAACTCAAAATGGATTAAGGACCTTGGAATCAGACCAGAGACCCTGCATCTTATAGAAGAAAAAGTAGGTCCAGAGCTTCAACATGTTGGCTTAGGACAAGACTTCCTCAACAGGACTCCCATAGCACAAGAAATAAAAGCAAGAATCAACAACTGGGATAGATTCAAACTAAAAAGCTTTCTCTCAGCAAAGGAAACTATCAGCAATGCGAAGAAAGAGCCTACAGAGTGGGAGAAAATCTTTGCCAATCATACTTCAGATAGAGCACTAATCTCCAGAATCTGTAAAGAACTCAAAAAACTCAACACCAAGACTACAAATAACCCAATGAACAAATGGTCTAAGGAAATGAACAGACACTTCACAGTAGAAGACCTACAAACAATCAACAAACATATGGAAAAATGTTCAACATCTCTAGTAATAAGAGAAATGCAAATCAAAACCACCCTAAGATTCCATCTCACCCCAATCAGAATGGCGATTATCAAGAATACAAGCAACAATAGGGGAGGATGTGGGGAAAAAGGTACACTCATACATTGCTGGTGGGGTTGCAAATTAGTGCAGCCGGTCTAGAAGGCAGTATGGAGATTCCTTAGAAAACTTGGAATGGAACTACCATTTGACCCAGCTATCCCACTCCTTGGCCTATACCCAAAGGACTTACAATCAGCATACTACAGAGATACAGCCACATCAATGTTCATTGCTGCTCAATTCACCATAGCCAGATTGTGGAACCAACATAGATGCCCTTCAGTTGATGAATGGATAAAGAAACTGTGGCATATATATACAATGGAATATTACTCAGTCATAAAGAATGATAAAATTATGGCATTTGCAGGCAAATGGACAAAATTGGAGAATATCATGCTAAGTGAGATAAGTCAATCTCAAAAAACCAAAGGAAGAATGATCTCGCTGATAAGTGGATGATGATACATAATGGGGCGTGGGAGGGGTTAGTTTTAGGGTTAGAGTGAGGGTTAGGGAGGGGGGCAAGAATGGGGGAAGGAAGGACTGTATAGAGGGAAAAGAGGGATGGAGGGGTGGGGGGAAGGGGAAAAATAACAGAATGAATCAACTGACATCACCCTATGTAAATTTATGATTACACAAATGGTATGCCTTTACTCTATGTACAAACACAGTATCCCATTTGTTTACAATAAAAAAAAGAGAAAAATAAAATTTCTAAGATTTTTAAACCATGTGTTTTGCTTGTGCTAATACATGTTCAGTATAAACATTTAAAATAATTTTAATTATTATGCATATGATCAAAAATTTCTGAGACACAAATAGTAAAGAGAATGGGAAACAGCTCACTTTCTTTCCACATAGTTCATCCATTTAAATATACACGGCAGGGGGACAACTGGGCCTCCAATGCTCCCCTCTTAATTTTCCTTAAAATTTGAATTCTGGTACTTCAGCTTCATAATTTGATACCACTTCAAATGCAAGAAAAGACAGGATTCTGGCATTTTTATGTATTTTTATTAATCATTTATAGGTTGCTTACCAATTTTTATGGGTACTATTTAAATCATCTTACTCTGATACTGTTATAATTATTACAATTATGGAAGTCATATGAAATCACTTTTCTGTTAATCATTTTACATGTCATGAACTATGATAATGGAATTAAATAGTAATAAGCATGGAACAGGAGTTTATTGCAGCATTAAAACAGTTTAAAATCTCAACCACAGTGAAAGGAAATCAATTACCGAAAGTGAATGTACTAATAATATTTGGTGTGGGGGGTGGAAAGAAGAGAATGTAAGATATGAAGTAACATAATTTTTGTCTCCCTGGTTTAAACAAATGTCTTGAGATGTAAAAATAGCTGCCTTACTTCCTTGTATAAAAAACATGCTATGGAAATGCTCACACGTTTTGGAACAAAGTGAAAAGAATATGTTATTTTGGATTTAGCACACAATATATTTATGGTAAAATTTTAATTGTAATGACTTAAATAAAATAAAATGATGCAATGAGAAAGTATTTCTCATTTAGTCAATAATATATATGTACATATATATGTGTTTATATATACATTTGTATATATAATGCTATTTGACACTTCACACTTGATTGTAACCTTTCAAATCCATGCAAATTTTATGGAAAATAAGAAATTTTAATCAAGTGTTGTTTACTTTGCCAGGATAATGGAACTAAATACTTTCTTCTCATCCTATTTTGGAGAGTTAACTTTTTCTCAGTACTGTGGTTCTAAATCAAATATTGATTGTATTTTCTTTCTGGCTTATGCAAAAACCTCATCATTTAGAGTAAAAAGAAAATGTGTATATTTATTCTTCAATAATTACAATTTCTTTTGATTTACATGTGCTAATTTAGAGAATATGAGTAATCACTTGAGAATGTGAATTAATACTTTGAAAACTTTGCTCTCAAAGAATTTACAGAAGTGAACTGTGACGTTATTTAGAAGAGGAGAGACCTTGGCCCCAGCCAACCTCTGTTCTCCACGGTCAATTTTGACCCCACAACAGGCACCTGCAGCTCTTCCTCATGTACAGTCCCCTGCATAAACCCTTGCTGTGATGCACCACCTATGGTTTCTCAGAGGAGCAGCCCAGGAAGGGAGGAGACAGACAATGGGGAGGAAAATAGCTCACACCATGTGTTTATCAATATCTTGCTTTTCTGATATTTTACAAAATTCTAATTTGGAATGTAGCTCTCGATACCATTGTTAGTTGGTGGGAAGAGATTAATAGAAGATAACAAATAAAGCTCAAATTTTCACATAGGGTCATTTGTGGTATACTCATGTGGTTTATTGCAGAGGAAACAATATAGACAGAGGCTACAAATTTGATAATGATCAGAGCTCAGTTCCTTCACTAAGATATCCTATCTTTCTAAGGGAGAACATGAAAATACACAGATATTTGGCTCCCTATGCTTGCATTCAAGAGCTCTGGAAGTAGTAGCTAGTTATTTAAAGATAACCTTACTTCCTCATTGAAATAGTAATGGATTTAGTGATAATTTTATAGGTATCTTGCTTTTGGGTTACATTTATTAGATTAACAAAATCAAATAATCAATTCCTCTTTCAAAACAGAACAAGTTTCAAAATCCAAAAATGGGGAAAAACAATGCCTTAGAATATTTTTCAATTTTTTTCTTAGAAAACTGGACAGTCTCCTTTTCCATCCTTAAGTATGAGATTTCATTTATATGGCAGTTTGCCAATTTGCCCATTTATTAAATGCATTTGAACTTCATTAACTTGTAGGTGGTACAATCCAGAACTGGTAAAAAAAAATCAAACCTTTCATGAAGTTATTGCTTAGTAAAATTGCAAAAATGTGAAATTATTTCTACTAGCAAATTTAGAAATAAATGTTTCTGTTTAACTTTTGAAAGTTTTAACTTGTCGTCCAGCAATAGCAATCTGCATGGTCTTTTACTTTAAAAAATGATGTTTCTTAAATTCTCTAAGAAGTTGTTAAATGGTTTTCACAAGAAGGGATTTGTCTATTCACCTACCCATCCATAGTACTGATACAAGCAGCATTGCACAAGAATGTAGTCCGCTAGTAAGAGAGGTTACATTCTATGAACCAGGAAAAGCCTGTGCATACAATTTTGCCTATGCAAAGTAATGCAGGTGCTTTAGTGAGGGGCAAAGGGACCTGAGAACAGAATGAGAGCAGGTTATGCACGGGATTTTTGCAGATGGTTTGTATTTTCACTTATTCATTTTATTTAATAGAATGTCTCAATCATATAGCTATGAGGAAGACCACTTAAAAACCATATCCAATGTTGCTAAGTAATTTAAATTAATGTAAACCTACTTAAAATTTTGTGGTGATTCTGATTATAATGCTATCTCCTACCACCCAATTTTCAAGACTTCTTAAAAATATAAAAAATACTTTAAATATATTTTATCAAAATAATTAGCATATGTGTGTGTTTTAAATTTAAATGTAAATTTACATGTGTGTTTTAAATTTAAATATACATTTAAATTTTTAGACAGAGTTTTCTAATTTGTATTTTCAACCAATTTGGTTTTATCACAAATCATTTTCTGACATTAATGGAATACCATGCAATATATAGTATAATATATAATATATACATATATATATATATATATATATATATATATATATATGTAGAGAGAGAGAGAGAACATATTTATCTCCTCAAACATTTATCACTTCTTTGTGGTTAAAGCATCCTTTTCTTCTAGCTTTAAAATATATTGCACGATGTCATTTCTCAGGTCATCCTGCTGTGCAATGACACCCAATCCTCTAACTCCTATAACTATAGCTGGTACCACTTAACCGACTTCTCCCCATCTCTCCCTTCCTACTCTCCCCAGCCTCCGTTACCCACCATTTTATTCTCAGATTCTGTAAGATCACCTCTTTTAGATTCCACAAATGAGTGGGTCACCAGAGCTTCTTTGTACCCTGCTTGTTCAGCTTAACATAACAATCTCCATTTCCATCTATAATGTAATGAATGACAAAATTTCATTCTTTTTGTGCTTGAATAGTATTTTGTTGAACATATGTACCATTTTCTGTATCCATTTGTCAGTTGGCATTAAGATTATTTCTTGGCTTATTACAGCAGGATTGCTTGATCATATGGCAGTTCTGTTTTTAATTTTTTGAGGAACCTCCATTTCATTTTCCATAATGGCTGTAATAATATATTCCAACCAACAGTGTGCAATTGTTTCCTTCTCTTGATATTCTTCCCAGTACTTGCCATCTTTAGTTTTTTAGTTTTTTTTTTTTTTTTTTTCTTTTTGGATGAGAGTCCTTCTTACTGAAGCGAGGTGATATCTCACTGTAGTTGGACACTAATTCGATTAAAAGTTTCTGTTTTTACATCATTATGATGTCATATAATCTCTACTTTAAAAATCCAGATAATCAAAGGAAAACTTTCCTATCATGGTAACTCTGACAATGTAACCAAATTTCATTCAATATGCAGCATGAATATAGAGTTAGGGAATTCCAAAAGGTTGATGATGTAGACTTCATGATTATCTAAGGTATTTGATTTTACTGAAGTTCATATTAATTCCTGATGAATTTTCATATGGCATGTTGCAAAATAACTTGGTAATACAGACTACCACAATTTGGTTATTTTTAAAAGTGTGATTCATGAAAGACTTTTGAAATATTTTGTAAGCCACTTAAAATTTCAAAGACAAAATTAACAATGCAGGAAGGAACTTTGTCTGAACTGTGTGAAATCCTGTCACTTACTCAACTATTTTGCTTTTATACTTAGTCTACAGAAAAAAAAAATACACAATTCAGAGCTTTTCAAGAAATCAATCACCAATTTTCACTCTAAATGCAAAACATTTCATTCCACTTCTAAGGTCAGAGAGAATATTTAGTCTTTACTCTGAAATGAACTCTTCATAAATATTCATTACAGTTAGTGCTGAATAAACAAAATACTAATAGTAGAATCCATCAGACCACCAAATCTACTACACTCCTAAATAGAAACTATGTCTCCTGCCTTCAGTATCTGTATTTCTTGGCTCTTGAATCATTTGACCGTCTTCTAAAAATCTTTCTTCCAGTATCTATTACAATGATAAGATATTGAATATTAGCCTTCCTAAAACATGGTAAAATAAGAAATGAAACATTTTCATTAAGTTTAGCAATCACTTTTTTCTGTTAAAAGGGAATTTTTGTATGTACTTTCTTCTGCTGGTATTTGTGTGTTTATATCTTCTGACTACATGTTCATTATAGTTCATGTCTTTTCTTAATGATTTGAAAGAGTTTATGCATTCAATTTTAGACAATCTTACATTGGGAGTTAGTTTTATCTTGGTTCCTGGGTACATTAAAGATTTATAATTATTTTAATAAAGCCAATGCAAATTTGGTTATTCAGAAACAATAACCAGATCAAGTCCAAGTACATTGCTAGCTTACTGGAACACAGTATTTTGGTAAATTAATGATCTACAGCTATTGCTTAATACATGATTTTTTGGATACTATGATATTAGTTCATTTAAAATATTACAAAACTATGTGGACAATATGGATAAATTATTGCATTAATTGGTCATCTTATTATAACTATGAATCCTGTGTATTTCTGTTACTTTCAGTCAATATCAAACCCATTGGCTATAACTTAGAGAATAGCTATGAAGAATGCGCTATTCTAAAAGTCGAATGATGTCTGGGGCGGGCTCTGAGGGCCCCAGAGCCGCACCGTGGCCTGATCTCTAAGATGGCACCTGGCAGCTTGCCAAACATAGCTGCACTCATATACAAGTTTTAGGAAGTAACTCTGGTTGGCTGTTGTTCATGAGACAATCCTGGTATCTGCCTGGAGACCATTCCTTGATAGGCTGACTTTCCTGGTAGTCTACTCTCTAATAGTCTGATGTTCTCAATATAAGTCTGAGACTTGTGGAATAAAGCCCTTTTTTGGTTCCTGTGATCAAGAAGAGTGTATGCGTTGTGATTGTCCCCGCGGGCGGTGGGCGATCATAAGTGGTGCCAAAACCCGGGATCTCGAGTTACAAAGAAGGAACTGATCAGGTAAATACAGGGAAAGTAAAGTACAGTCTGGCCAGGTTAAAGTTTGCAGGATTAGCGACGAGTTAAAGTTCGCGGGATAAGCGACGAGTTGAAGTTCGCTGGATAAGCGACGGAGTTAAAGTTCGCAGGATAAGCAACGGAGATTGAGTGTAAGTGTTTTCGCTTTTGTTTTGCTAGTTAAAGTGCTTTGCATTCTGTTAATTTAATAGGGAAATATGCGCACTGAAATGTCACAAATGCACATGGAAGGTCCCTTAAAGGATTTGCTCCGGGCCAATGGAATTCCTCTTGAAACTAAAACAGCCCGAACCAAATGCAGAGAGGCCATAAAACAAGAGGAAGAGGTTTTGGAGGAAATAAAAGAGGAAAGATCTAAAGCATTAGAAAGGGTGTCAATAAGATCAGAGACAGACAAGGAAAATGAAAATGGGTGTGAGGATAGTTCAGATGAAGAGGAGGATTTACTATGTAAAACAAAAAATCTTGCTATTACAGGATCTACTAAAGAAAAGATGGGGCAAACACACACCACACATGGTGACCCTGCGCTCTCAGCTCTTAGACTCATGCTGAAGAGTAGCAGCCTTGAGTGGTCTGATACACAGGTGGAAAAAGCCTGGGACACCTTTAAGAGGGAAATCAGTTTAGGGGAGGGTCCCCCATTAGGAGTCTGCCCTACATTATCTGCCCTTAAGTCCTGCTTCTCTCCAGGACCTCCCAAAGGGGGCTCCAAGTTTCTCCCCAAAGAGCCACCGCCTAAAGAACCGCCGACTCCTCCCGTTGCATCTCCTTCCAGAAACTTGCCACATAGTAAACAACATTGGGAGACCTTTAATGAGGAGCCCAATCCATCTCAATCCGCTCCTCCCAAGGTTGAGGAACCATGAGGGCAGCCAGTCTCTACACATAGGGAGGGCCCACTACCGCCCCAGGGAGGCTCATTACTGCCATCTTGTATTCTGGGGCCACATCAGACTCCAATGAAAGTCCTCACCCTCCTCCTTCCAGATGGCGGGAAATCTTCCCGGTGACCATTTTATGATACTGGGCAAGAACTCACAGACTCTAACCTCCCCCCTCCCTGTGTGGCCTTCCCGGTAAATGTTAAAATGTTAGTTTGGGAAGGAATGACTACCAATCACAAATTGGCCTGTGCAGGGATGAAAGATTGCTCCATGGGAAGGTGGATTGTGGCTACCAAAGATATTGGCACACAGCATCCGTGAGCAAATGGGCAGATGGAAAGGGATTCCTTATCTTCAAGTCTCTTCTTTCTTGCGCTTCTATGCTCTTCCTGCAAACTCGAACGCCTCCTTCTTCTCTCCCTCTTAATTCCTTCTCCTCCTCCAACTTTGCCCCACCCAGGCCACCTAGTCCTCCTGTCATGAGGTCCCACATACACCGGTGTGGAGGGAGTAACCAGCCCAACCATCAGTGGCATGTCCTAGTAAGGAGTATGATATAGTAGCCCCAGACCCACAAATATTGGGAGATAATTGTTTCACAATTTTCTGCGCCCAAAACTGAATTGATTACTAACCAGGATTAAGGGTTAAAATGCCCTAGGCATCAAGTTTCTGCTGGAACATTTTAGCCCCTTTCAGATCCAAATCTAAGTCAAGGTTTACATTGAAATGTAAATAGAGAAAGCCTGAAGGCTCAGTATGAGACTGGTCTCAAACATCCCCTCCCCCCCCCACAAAAAAAAATAAAAGAGAACAAAAGTCTTACCTGAACTCCAGCAAAAGTAAATTTTATGGTGCTTTACTAAAGTACTTAACGGCCGCTTCATTTTTCCAGGACTCTTGTTTTTTTTGAATTCTACATATTTTTTGAGCTCATGACTTTTTTGATCAGTTCTATTTTTTTTTATTCCACTAGAGTTTTTGAACATCTGTTACATTGCAATGGAGATTCACCTGAAAAGTTTCAAGGCCTTTGATTTTGTGTTATGTGTATATCATGCTGTCTGATGTCATGTTTTGTCTGTATCAAAACTGAGCACTCCTAAAATTAAAATTTAAAAATGGATCCAAATACTTTTAATTCACGTGATTTATAAAGGTTCAATTTAAATTGGGTAAACTAATAGAAGTAAAATGTCTTGAAAATAACTTGCAAGTCTCTAGGTGTTCAAACTAATAAAATGTTGATGCTAATAAAATGTCTAGCATCAATTTTTCTAGGACTTTCCTTCAACAAGAAAAAGATGGCAAATACTGTTCAGGACACTTGTCTGATATCTTGGTTTTTACAAAATAAGTGAATTAGAGTTGACATGCATAGGATTACTCAAATGTGTTTGTAGAAAAAATTGTTTTGTGTCATCACTAAACTAAAAACAAGGTTACTAAGAATTATGTCCTAATAGGTATAATTCTATATACAAAGGGTTCTAAAAGTTTCAACTGTGTTTCAATTAGAGTACTATAAACAACAAAATATTTAATCTTATTAAAATAGAGTAATTTTTTTTTTTTAAATTCAGAAATTTCATAAGAGTTGTTTCAGAATGTGAACTAAAAGGGGTCAACAGGAAAGAGAAAATAAAAGTTCTGGGTATGGAAATATATTTAGTAAAAGGGAAAAGGAAATGTTTCTGGGTAAGAAAGTGCTTGTGTGATGAAATAAATGAGGGTCTAAGTAAGTGCTAAGAAAGTCTATGTAAGTAAAGGGCAAGTTTCAACAAGTTTGCATGTAACTAAGTTGGTTGTATGTATGTGAAACATTTAAAGCTATTTAAGGTTTTTCCTAAGGTGAAATACTAATGTTCTAATATAAACCAAAGTTTAATCTATATGGTAAAATGACATGGTAAAATAACAAGGATTTCTTAGAAACACTAATTTACTCTTAACTTTGTGTCTATTAAGTTTTATTCTTTAAAACAATTAGTCTTAAAAATAGGGGTTTATACAATTATGGTTAAGCAACTGTTAGAGTATTGTACTATGTTATAGAGTCTAAATTTTTAATTAAAAACTAAATTTGGTAAGAACCAATTTCTCACTAAATTTGAAATAACTCTAACCACAAGTATACCTTATAACCCACAAGGACAAGGTATTGTTGAACGTGCACATCTCACCCTCAAAAATACTCTTTATAAACAGAAAGGGGGAATAGGGGAGACCTTCAGGTCCCCTTAAGATAAACTTTCTCTTTGCCTCTTTATTTTAAATTTTTTAACTCTGGATAATGAGGGTCACTCTGCCGCTGAGAGACATGGCAATCATAAACAACATGATAGAGTGACGGTAAAATGGAAGGATGTTCTTACAGGACAATGGAATGACCCGGACCCGGTGCTTTACTGGAGCCGTGGCTCGGTTTGTGTGTTTCCACAGGACAAAACATCGCCTATCTGGGTTCCTGAGCGACTAACTCGACCAGTGCCAATGATACCAACAAGTAGCCTTTCCCCCCTTGACAACCTCTTTTTAGTCTCTTCTGAGGAACAGTTCAATTATGTACCTTTCCACCTATCCCAGTTTGTGTGTTTCCCCCTTTTTTATGTTTCTGCTAACTAACAAAACAACTGCTTCTCTCAATTGTACTTCAGATTTATGCTATTTCTCTCAATGTTGGAATGCTTCTAGGTTCCTGCTGGCAGTCTTAATGTGTGTTCCTTCCTTCCTACCAGTCCCAGTCTCTGTTACAGATGCGGAATTGCCAGTGTTACTATCAAGAAACAGGAGAGATTTTGGCATCACAGTGGCCGTGGTCGCCATGGTAGCAGTCTCTGCAGCGGCAGCCGCAACCGCAGCAGCAGCATTGACACAACCATAAGGACAGCAACAACAATCACTTGGCCGAAAATACAGCTGCAGCCTTACAGACTAAAGAGACCCTAAACCAACATCTAACAGCAGGCATACTCCTTGTAAATCAAAGAGTGGACTTACTACAAGAACAAGTGGATATCTTGCAAGAACTTTTGGGACTGGGATGTGTTTATCCTTTAAGAGCAGTGTGTGTCACCCCTATTGCTTATAATAACCTTAGCTCTGTGGTTATGTTATCTAAAAATCTCTCTGTCTACCTTACTGGTAATTGGTCATCTACGTTTGATAATTTAACCAGTCAGCTATGAGCTGAAATACTCAGAGTCAATGCCACCAGGGTTCAAGTTGCATCGGTATCCGAGATGTTCTCTTTGTTATCTAAAGCCCTGGGATTGACAAAACAGTGGGCTGGAACAGTAGCTGTTCTGATTATTATCTGCTTAGGGATAGCCTATGTTATACGCAGCCAAATCAGAGCTTGCCAAGATGCCTGATGTCATCAACGGGCTATAGTACAGACTTTGACAGCCATTGAGACAGGCACATCCCCCCAAGTATGGCTAAGCATGCTGGACCAGTAGTCAAAGATGGGTAAGATCCGTGGAAATGCATACCAACCTAAGACAGGGTTCTGACGCCTGGAGGTCAGAATTCCAATGACGGGTAAGGATATAATTTGCCATGGACAACCTAAGACAGGCGTGGTCCCAAGTCATCTTTTCTTTATTTAAAGAATAAGGGGGAGATGTCAGGGGCGGGCTCTGAGGGCCCCAGAGCTGCACCGTGGCCTGATCTCTAAGATGGCACCTGGCAGCTTGCCAGACATAGCTGCACTCATATACAAGTTTTAGGAAGTAACTCTGGTTGGCTGTTGTTCATGAGACAATCCTGGTATCTGCCTGGAGACCATTCCTTGATAGGCTGACTTTCCTGGTAGTCTACTCTCTGTAGGCTGATGTTCTCAATATAAGTCTGAGACTTGTGGAATAAAGCCCTTTTTTGGTTCCTGTGATCAAGAAGAGCGTATGCGTTGTGATTGTCCCCGTGGGCAGTGGGCGATCATAGAATGAGGAGAAATTTGTTGCCAACCTAAACTTGACTTGCTTTCTCTTCTTTATTCTCATAATTTAGGAGAGATCCATGGAAAATTGCATACTTAACAGAATTATCGAATTTCCTCGATATTCCAAGAGAGCTCTCAGGTTTATATCTCCTGCAGATCAATTAAAGTTGTAAATAATTTTTATTTTTATTTTCACTCTTAAAGTGTCCTTGTTAACATGGTAACTTTTATATTTTCCTCTTCTATGCTAAAATATTATGATTCTTAATGTTCTAGAAAGATCCCTCTTGTTATACAGTGAAGAATGGATTAGACCTTAACATGACCAAGGGCCAAAAAAATACAGTCCTTTTTTTAATTTTAATTTTTATTTATTCTAATTAGTTATACATGACAGCCGAATGCATTTTGATTCATTGTACAAGAATGGAGCATATCTATTCATTTCTATGGTTGTACATGATATAGAGTCATACTATTTGTGCCATCATCTAAGTACCTAGGGTAATGATGTCAACCTCATTCCACCATCTTTCCCACTCCCTTGCCCCCTTCCCTCTCTTCACTCCCCTATGCCCAATTCAAAGTTCTTTCATTCATCCCCCCTCCCATTATTGATCAGCATCCACATATCAGAGAAAACACTTGGCCTCTGTTTTGGGGGGATTGGCTTATTTTGCTTAGCATTTATTCAAATGCTTATTTTTTTCCATACGTTAAAATGTCACCATTAATTGTCTATATTTACTTACTGGCAGGAACTTACTGGAAACGTTTAGTATGAAAAAGGCCAGGGAAGAAAATATATGGATAGAATTTTATGATTGGAAAAAATACGTTATTTTTTAACTTGTGAAAATTCACAAAAGGTTCAATGCATCAGGGGAAACTGCTATAATTATAAACAAAACAAGTTCTGTGGGATACCAGGTGTATTTTTCCCCAACAACATTAACACTCATTGAAAGGACTCAGGAAGTATGTGACTGGAGAAAAGTAATAAAGTTCAACATCTTGGACTCAGCATCTTAGAGGAGGTCCATGGATTCAACATCAAGACTGATTTGGCTGTGGACATTTCTGAGGGTCTAACCTACCTACAATAAACATTGTTTTAGTCAGATTTTTGTCACTGTGAACAAATGATCCAACAGGTACAAATTTAGTGGATGAAAGTTTATTTGGCACTCATAGTTTAGGAGGTCTCAGTCCATAGATTGCTGACTCCATTCCTTGGGACTCTAAGTGAGGAAGAACATCATGATTGAAAGGCATGGTGGAGGAAAGCAACTCAGAACATCATGCCAGGAAGCAGAAAGACAGAGCTCCATTCACCAAGAACAAAATATATGCCCCAAAGGCACATCCACAATGATCCACCTCTTCTAGCCACAACTTGTCTACTTACAGTTACCACCAAAAATTCATAACCAATCATTTTATCTTTAAACTTTCTTGCATTATCTCACACATGAGCATTTAGGGGACACCACATATCTAAACCTTGACATACATTAATACTAACAACCAATTTCCCTGAGGAAACAGGAACTCAGTAGGTATTGATCACAGTAATGCTCATTCAATATGGAAAGGAAGAAGCATAGCTATAGAATGGATTTGATATTGTCTACTATGCTTCTATCTAACCCTCTGTTCATGAATATGCACTCCTTTACTCTACACAGCATTAGTGTTGCCCATGGAACTCATCTTGAAGCAAGTAGAACATGCACAAAATTTGCTTATATTATCACTTACTCAGTACCCTCAGGGCTGATGAAATTTTTTATCTTAGAGGAGTATTGTCTTACAAAACACTAGATTATGACACAGTTATACAACAGCATCCTCATAGAGCCAATAACTGAGAAACTAAATATAGAAAAGAAAGAACAGATAATAGATTGTCATAATTTAGTTATAGTCTTTTGTAATGTTGTGGGCAAAAGACCTGACAAAACAAATTAGAGGGGAAAAATTTTATTTTGGTTTATGTTTTCAGAGTTTCAGTCTATGGTTGGTTAATTCCATAGCTCTGGGTTGGACTTGAGGGGAAACATCATGGTGGAAGGATGTGGCAGAGTAAAGCAGCTCAGGAAATAGCAATTAGCAAGAAGAGAGAGAGAGCACCCCACTTATTTGGGACAAAATGTAAATCCCAAGGGCACATACCAGTTTCCCAGTTCCTCTAGGCACACCTTACTTGCTAGTTAACACCCAGGTAATTCATATCTGTGAATTAACCCACTGATTAAGTCACAGCTCTCATAATCTAATCACTTTACCTTGAACATTCTTATATTGTCTCTCATGTGAACTTTCTGGGGACATCATATATTCAATTATAATAAACTCCAAATTCATTTTTTCAACAATGAACCTTGAAAGACAAACCAAAATTATTGCAGAAATTACCTCAGAATGATCAGATCTTGAAAAATACCTACTAACTTCCATAACTTCTTGCTTCCAAAAGTGGAATGATAATAGCCTGAGAGGTGTAGTTCAGAAGTAAAGCACTTGCCTAACATCAAGAGGCTCATAAGTGCAGAAATACAAAAAGAAACAAAACCAACAACAATAATAAACCCCACAAAAATGCACACACAAAGGAAATAAAAGAAAAAGGAAAATCAAACAAATAAGGAAAGATCCAGGAATTGTCAAATTGGCCACTAAATGAATCAGTTATCACACTCTAGTTAGGCTGTGTCCATCTAATCCATTCTGAAAATTTCCTAATAAAATATACATAAATCCATCATTTTTTAAATATTAAGCTTTCCCACTCCCTTGACTGCCTTTGAAAGTCTGTAAAACACAATGGTAACTCTGTTACTATGGACAGCTCTGAGTAAATAACCTCCATTTGTTCTAATTTGGATGTTCCCTGTTTTTCTGGAGGCTATATGGAGACAAGATCTTCACTGCCTGTCGCGTTGGACACCAGTGACCAGATTCTGTACACATGGATGACTCTGGTGCATTGCCAGTAATGGCTGGTGAATCTGAACTGACATGATAAATCACCATCAGCTTGGAATTCACTCTTTTTGTGTTGATTTTCTCAGATATTTACTCTGAGTTACCAAACTCAGAATTCAGTATTGGTTTCTAGTTATCAAATGTCCTTGGTGGAAACTATAATTTTCATCCCAATCTGTTTTCTTTTATACTGTTGTTTTACATCATATTGTTTAAAAGTATTGGTTAATACAAAAGGATACATGCAAGGTAGAATATTGTCTAGACCCTATAAATCTTGTTTCTGAACTGGTCTTACACACAAGTGAGTGTGCAATTTATTCCACACAGGTCTCTACTTCAATATTGCTGTGTTGCGTGTCACCTATAATAATGGATATGATTCTCTGACAGTCTTAATTTTTGTCCTAGGAGCTTTGCTTTGATCCAGAGACAGAAGTCTCTCTAGCTTTTTACTTTCCAGTGGGTACAGGATCAATTTTCTGATCCTAGCAGCAAAGTGTTCTGTAGGGGCATGAGCAAGACCTAATTTTCACCAAATGTTGTCATCTCTCTTAGGGTTTTCAAAATTGTAGTTTTCTACTGTGAAAAGTACATTCTGTTATGTGAATTCTCATTTCAATGCAGATTCCTGTCCGTATTTCTCTAAAGAATATAATTTCACTAAAGATGATTGGGGCCTTCAATGATAATACCTGGTTGCTGATTCATTTTACCTACCTTGTCCTGGAACAAGATCCTCTGTTCTGATTTGGATGTCATTTTAATTTGTTTTTTCATGTAATCGTATAGGATAGAGTATAAAGTGTAAACCACCAAACACCATCTGATACCATTTTGACCACAGTCATAACACACAGATCTAGTAAAACATGCAGGAAATGTTATCATTTGTCCTCCTAATAGTTTTGGTGAACTGTTAATACAGTTATTTTTCAATCTGTTTTGGAAAATGTGTCTCTGTAAAATGTGTACGGCATAGTTCACACAGGAGTATTGATTCCAATAGGAAGCTCCAAAATTTCCATTGTCCAAGAAGCTAGAAGTATGACCTGAACAATTTTTATTCCTCAACCTATTCAAATGATGTTGAAAAGAAGAAAAGTTTGTTATACCTATAAGTAAGTTGATCCTTACAGTCGCAAGAAAAGCAGAATCAGTGTGGGAAGCAGGGATAATGGATAGAACAGATGGATGCTCTGAGAGGTTTATTAGCATTTCCACATTCACTGTTAAAGGTTAATTGCTTTTTTACTTCTGTCCATGAAATATTTATTCTAGATTTGCTCTCCTACAAGGAATAGTGAGAAAAAAATGAAGAGAATATAAGAATCAATTGTGTTCTGAAATGGAAAACATTTAGTATAATAGTGGAGCCCTCAAGAGAGCGAGAGAGGGAAAAATATAACAAAGCAAAACAAAATTTAAGAGGAACATCTTAGTGGTCTTGTGCTGCTTTATTGGAATAAAGCTTTGTGGGCAATTTATAAACTATAGAAGTTTATTTGGATCATGGTTCTGGAGTCTGAGAAGTCTGAAACTGAGAGACCATATCTGGTGAGGGCTTCCTTGCTGTGTCATAACATGGTAGAGGCCATCAGATGTAAGAGAACAAGTAGGAGAGAGAAAGAGAGAATGGGGCAAAACTTACTCTCTTATCAGGAAACTTCTTCCACAATAACTCACTTCTTCCTATATCAATGATATTAATTCAGTCACAAAGGTAAGCCCCTCATGACATAATCACCTCTTAAAGATCTAACCTTACATCACTGTTGCACTGGGAATTAAGATTCCAACACATAAAGTGGGTGGAACACCTTCAATCCATAGCATTTCAAGAGGCTCTGCCCTCGAATGGGTGAAGGGCACCATAATAAAGGGCTAGAGAGAGTGAGTTTTTCTCTGTTCTTTCTTGTGACATGTGAGGAACAGTCTCTCCCTCAGAAAGATGGTGCATTCCATATACCATCTTGGAACTGGAGATTCGACCCTAACTATTCACCAGATCTCTGGTAGTCCTCAAATTTCTTCAGCCTCCAGAACTGTGACAAAATAAATTTCTGTTCTTTATAAATGATTCAATTTTTAATGTTTGATTATAGCTGCACAAAATGGAGTTAAGAATGTAGTAAGTAGAAATCACAAAGCCATGAAAATAAAAGTGAGCGAATTTGATAAGAGAGGGGATGCTACCTGCATTTCAGAGAATTCCAATGTTCTTTATGTCTCAGGGGTAGATTATTATTAGCAAATAGCAAAAAGATGGGCTGAGGAACATCAGGCCTTTTTATCCCATTATAATTGATTTGAATTTTATTCTTTTCATGAGGGAACCACTAAATAAGTAATGTCGTGCTAAAAAAAGATCCAGAATTTCTAGGGAAATATAAAATCTGGAGAATGAGTACTCTCACCTAATGAAGTCAAGATTGAATGTAGGTTTACAGTGTGTTGCAGTAACTCACAGAGAAATGCATGACAAAATTGGTAAATGGAGAAAAGGACACATATGTAAGAAATTTTACAAGATAGTACCAAAAAAGAAGCAGATTATTTGTACTGATGAACTTTAACAACCAATATTTATCAATAAGAATAAGGAGACAATGTATAAATTGAAAAAAAAATTCAATTTTTAAAGTAGTTAAAAGTATTGACCAGTAGATCAGAGCTTAAATAAGAGGAACTAAGAAAAAATAATCTGTAAAAAGGTTTGAGAATCACTACTGTAACTACTTGTAGTTGAAGACATGGAAGAACATAATATCATTCAGATAATAACACCCAGACAGTGCATGCATATGATGGCAGAGATCTGAGAGAATCTACAGATCAGCCTAAAGAGATAGCTGGTAGGAAAAGACCGAAGTGAATAAACTGAGAAAGAGCATCCATGGAGCAAAGCTGAGTACAAATGTAATCAACGAGGCTAACAGAACAGAAAAGCTTGAGAAAGAGAAGGGTGACCACCATCAAAACTACAGAAACAATTTAAATAAGACAGAAATTTACCAAAAGAAGTTTCAGTGCTGAAATTCGTGTGGACATCTTCAGTAAAGAGATGGAAGTGAAAGCTATAGTATAATCAATTTAGAAGTGCTGATTAAACAGATAAAGCCAACACAAATTGCTCTACAAAGAGGTTTAACAAAACCATAAACAAAATGAACAGATTAAAAGGCAATTATCAATGAATTTATAATCTACCAATAAAATCATGTACAGTTGAAATTCATTCCATACAAGAATATTTAGGAATATAGGGTAAGTTTCAAATAAATTAATATGGGAAAAGCAGGGAGATAAAATTAGATAAATATTCTGAAATTTGAAAGACAAAATCAGCCCTGTGAGTTTACCAAAATATTATTAAGTACTATTCTCTGCTGAGACATGCTTTTTACATTCATCTAAATAATTTTATGTACTTTCAAAACTATGTGTTTTAGTCAGCTTTTTTGTTGCTTTGACCAAAAGATCTGACCAGAACAATGTTAAAGAAGGAAAAATTTATTTGAGGGCTCAAAGTTTCAGAGGTCTTAGTCTATAGAAGGCTGGCTCCATTCCTTGGGGCTCAAGGTGAGGCAGAATATAATGGTGGGAGAGTGTGGCAGAGGGAAACAACTCGTATTATCAGGAAGCAGAGAGAGAGAGAGAGAGAGAGAGAGAGAGAGAGAGAGAGAGAGAGAGAGAGAGACTCCACTCTACAGATACAAAATATATACCCCATAGCCTTGCCCCAATTCCCACCTCCTCCAGCTACACCCTACCACTTCAATTAATTCCACTGATTGGGTTAAGACTCTTACAACCCAATCATTTCTCTAAACCTTCTTGCATAGTCTCACATGTAAGCTTTTGGGGGACAGCTCACGTCCAAACCATAACACTGTGCATGATGAATAGATGTATTAAATGATGAGAGAGATACTTATAGTCATTTTGTAGCTTACTAAGAGAATGTATTATTTTGAGGTAATATAAGATATATATTTTCATTTTAATATGTTATGGAAAATATGAAAGCCACCTAAAAGAGCATGCAGATCATTCCTTATATTTCCTTCTGATTTCTAGTCAATTCTCTCCCCAGTCACAGGTAACCAATCACTCACTTATTCTAACAGCACAGACTAGTTATATCTAATTTTAATTTTATATAAATATAAAACCATAAATGTGCATTATTATTTTGTATCTGATTTCTTTAGTCCAATGAAATACTTTTAAGATTCACAGGAGTTATTATCTGTAAAAAAAAAATATTGTCATATATTTATTGGGGAAATTATTCCAATGTATTTAAACACCAAGATTTGAATATTGATTGTTCTGTGGATGGATATTTAGATGATTTCCAATGTTTGGGCATTATGACTCAGGCTGCTTTGAATGTTCATATACAATTATTCTAGGTAAACAAAAAGTTTTTCAAAATATGTAAAATTTTACACTTCAATCAGCAATGCATGAGAGTTCCAGCTGTGCAACGTCTCAGCATTTGGTATCATCAGATGCACTGCTTTTAACCAGTTTGTTTCATTCCTTTTACTGAAAACAAATAATGTTGAACAACTTTTCATGCACTTATGGGTCATTTGGGTGTTTTCATTTGTGGTATGTCAATTTAATTGTATTGTTCATAAGTCACTAGCTCATATGTTTATTATGGATTCACAGGATATTTTAAAACACATTAAATAATTGATTCATCTCTGAGGTTGTTTTAGTCATTTTTTTCATTGCTGTGACTAAAAGACTTGACAAGAACAATTTTAGAGGAAGAAAAGTTTATTTGGTCCTCACAGTTTGAGAGGTCTCTGTCCATAGATAGCCAACTCCATTGCTCTAGCCCCAAGATGAGGCATAATAACATCATGGTGGAAGGGCATGGTGGAGGAAAACAGCTCAGGACCACCAAGAAGGACAACATGATCACCAAGAAACAGAGAGAGCTCTTGCTCACCAGGATCAAAATATAAACCCGAAAGGAAATCCCTCAGTGATCCATTTCCTCTACTCACAACCTACCTACGTATGGTTACTACACAGTTAATCTATTCAACTAGATTAATGCACTGATTCTGTTAATGATCTCAAATGGTCAAACTCTGAACTTTCTTACATTGTCTAACACATGATATATTGGGGGAACATCTCATATATAAACCATAATAGGGATAAATGAATTATAAATGATCTTTTCTTTGTTTGTGATTTGCATTTAATTACTATGCCTTTTAAAAGTAGTTGCCTTTTATTTAGATCAGATTCAGTTAACATTATTTTATGATTAAATTGCCCTGTATTTAAAAAAACACACACACACATTTAATTACAAGTTGTTAAGACAGTTTTTCTTAAAGAAGTTGTATGGTTCTAATTCATACATTTATGTCTATAATCTTGAATGAACATTTACATTAAGTTAAGTAGAAGTCAAGATTGATTTTTTTTCTCTTTCTTATGATTATGTACCTGTTCCCAACATCATTTTTTTTAAACTGATCTTTCACTCCCTTATTGAACAGTCTTGTTCTCATGGATTTAATTCAATTGAAGAGATATGAAGAGATATTTTTCCATGCACCGTTTTCTTCCATTTATGTATTTGATCTTCTATTAATATTATACTCTTAAATGAATAATACTTGAAGACACCAACTTATCTCTGTTTGCTGATTATATGACCCTATGTCTGAAGACCTAGAAAACTTCACCAGAAAACTTCTAGAGTTGATAAATACATTCAACAAAGTAGCAGAATTCATGGACAATATTAAAATCAACAACTTTCCTATACTTCGATAATAATTCCACAGAGAAAGAAATCAAGAGAGCCGTTTCTTTCCACAATAACCTCAAAAACAAAATACTTGGGAATTAACCTAACAAGGGAGGTGAAAATCTCTACAATGAAAACTATAGAACACTGAATAAAGAAATTGAATATGACCTTAGAAGATGGAAAGATCTCCCATGTTCTTTGATAAATAGGATTTATAATGTCAAAATGACCATACTACCAAAATTGTTATACAGACTTGAAGCAATCACCATCAAAATACTAATGGCATTCTTCACATAACTAGGAAAAGCAGACCTAAAGTTAATTTGGAAGAATAAAAGACCCAGGATAACTAGAGCAATCTTGAGCCAGAACAGGAAGTTGGATCTCAAACATATAGTGATACCTGGTCTCCAGTACACTAGAGACATGCAGTAATGACAACAACAAAAAACAAAACAATCTAAAAAGTCAATATGAACAGTAGTAGAACAGAACTGAAGCCACAGAGACAAACCCACATAGTGATAGTCATTCGATACTTGACAAGATATCAAAAATATGTTGAAGAAAAGATAGACTTTTTAACAAATGGTGATGGGAAAACTGGACATCCATATGTAGAAAAATGAAACTAGAACCCTATATCTCATCCTGCACAAAAGTCAAATCAAAGTCCATCAAAGACTTAGGAATTAAACCTGCAAACTTGCAACTGCTAGAAGAAAACAGGATCAAACGTATTGGCACAAGCACCAACTTCCTTAAGCGGGTTTTGAAAACAAAAGAAATACAACTTAAGTGCAGATAGGAGGGAAGGCATAAAAGTAAAAAGTTTCTGCGCAGCAAAGAAAATGATAAAGGGCATGAAGAGTGAGCCTACACAAGGGGTGAAATCTTGGACAGCTACTCCTTTGGCAATGAATGAATATCCAGAATATGTAAAGAATTCAAAATTTTAACACCAAAAAGAAGTCACATATAACTCAATTAATAAATGGACAAAATAACTAAAAAAAGACATTTTTCAGAAGAAGAAATACAAATGGCCAACAAATACATGAAAAAAATCTTTAACATCCCTAACAATCAGGGACATACATATCAATACTACACAGAGATTTCATTTCACTCCAGTCAAAATGTAAATGTTCAAAAATATAAAGAAAAATAAATGCTGAGAGGAATATGGGGAAAAAGGTACATTCACACATTGTTGGGGGGGACTGCAAATTAGTACAACCACTCTGGAAAATAGTATGGAGACTCCTTAAAACACTAGAAATGTAACCACCATATGGTCCAGTTATTCAACTTTTTCTTATTTCTTCAAAAAACTAAAGTCAGCATACTGTGGTGATGTAACCACAAAAGTGTTTATAAGAATGCAACTCACAATAACCAAGATACAAAACAAGACCAAGTGCATGACAACAGGTGACCTGATAAAGAAAATGTGGTATACACACACAAACACACACACACACACACACACATAATAGAGTTTTACTCAGCCATAAAGAAGAATGAAATTATGGCATTTGATGGTAAATGGATGGAAATGGAGAACATGATGCTAAGTAAAATGAGTCAAAAAATCAAGTGCTGATGTTTTCTGTCATATGTAGAAGGTAGAGCAAAGTAAAGGGGAAAAAGGTGGTGTCAGATAACAAAGACAGGGAAGATCAATTGAGTAGAAGGAGATTGAGGGGGAGAGAGGAGAAATGGAGAAAAGGAAGAAATACAGAATGAATTTGACAAAATTATTCCACCTTTTGTATATCTACAAAGTATTGATTAAATTACACAAATGGGAGTAAGGTAGACCTGTAGAGTAGAAGAAGGAGAACAGGCAGAGGTAGGAGGAGAGGGAAAGGAAAAGCATTGTGGATGGAAATGGATTATCAAATTCCATGGCGGTATGATTATGTCAAAATGAACCCAACTATTATGTACAACTATAATGCACCAAAAATCCCACTCCTTGATTAATACATTGTTTATATAAATCTTAAGGTTCTGTCATATAAATACAGCAAATATATGTGCTTATATGTGGGTATGTGTGTATGTGTCTCTTTGTATGTGTAAGATCAGGATTATGTTCTTTATTATAGATCCATGTAAAGAACTTACACGTTTTGCAATTGATTTATTCTTAGGCATTGATTTTTTTTTGTTACATTCTACATGATATTGCATGTGTGTATATGTATAATCCGTAAATGATACAAAGAGTCATGCTATGTTTCATTTGTTCCATACATATGTGCATGCTATACACATAGTACAGCTGCATAATCACATATTATATGTGTATATTTCCCACCAAGAACGTCAATAGAGAAACAACATATAGCATCTGAGAGAAGAACAAATTAAGAGGAAAAAAAAAAAAAGAGTTACCTAGAGGAAGCAAGAAAATACTTCAGATGAAAGAGGGTCCTAGAGTGGACCAAAGGCTTGCATTTTGCTGTCAAATGAAATCCAAAGATTCTTAGTTGTAGCTGGGTGTTCATTTTTAAGTTCCTGCTGTGTATAAGATATTTCTCTGAATTTTTGTATTAACCTACAACACAGGTTTTGGTCTGTAACCATGTCTGATAAACATGATCTGACATCCAGGACCTAATCCTGACAGGATTTGATTTATAGCAACTGCCTTTTCTACCTGATGAGCTTCCATTTTACCCAGACCTGGACAACTCGTCAGACAGCTGAGTCAGCAACATTTCAGTGTACTCTTCTGCCATTTATATTTTTTTCCATTCTCTTTTATTGTTACAATATAAATAAAATTAATATTTTTTACAGTTGTTAGAAAAAGTGTCCTTGTTTCCATATAACATTTTCAATTATTTTCTGTAATACAAAGTATGGAGTATATGCTTTGCTTCTTCCTGCATTTACATTTTTATTTTCTTGTGATAAATCTTATGTATGCAAAAATAAAATTATAGTTTTATACTCATGTTATTTTTCAGAATACATAAATGGGCCTTATGTTATAACAAAGAATGCTGCAATGTATATGTATATATATGTACATATATATATGTACACACACATACACATATGTGCTACATTCTGTTAATTTGCATAAATCAGAGGATTACACAGAAGGGTAAAAAGGAGTAAGTTTATAAGGAAAGATTTTAATAAGTAAAATGTAAAAATTTTATTTCTTTTTAAATGAGTGATGTTTGGAAAGGCTAACACAAAAAGCCACATGAGGAAAATATATTTTTCAAATGAAATGCATTTTGAGAATGAATTCCAATGAATCACTTAAAGCAACTATATGTCAAGAAGCCTCAGGCAGGATGGTTGTAAGTTCAAAATCATCCTAGGCAAATTGATGAGACTCTCAGTACCTTAGCCAGATTCTATTTTTTTTTTTTAAAACGGGGGTAGTGGTAGAGAGTTAGCTCAGAGATAAACTATCCTGGCTTCAATCCCCAGGACCAAAAATTAATTAAGTAAGAAATAAATAAATAAAATGTTCTGAAGGCTTATAGATTGAATATGTCATTTCTCAATTCATTTGTTGAATCTAATCTTCATTTGATAGCATTTGGAGGTGGGGCCTTTGAAAAGTGATTAGATGATGAGGGTGGAGTGCTCACAAATGATATTTGTGTCTTTATAAGAGACTTCAAAGCAGTCTCTTCCCTGTTCCACCAAGTGAGAACACTCCTGGTATATGTGAACCCAGAGGCCATCTCTCACCAGACATTGAATATATGTATTTTGGTCTTGGATTCCTCATCTTCCAGAACTATCAGAGGTAAATCTAGTCTATGGTAGTTTTTTATAATGACCAAACTGACTAAGAAGGGACCTTTTTTTTTTTAACTTGGTTATCTGAAATATATTTTCAGAAAAAAATGAGCATTATTACTTTACAAAATATTAATTATGCTGTGAAAGTTTTAGAAACTATTTCTTTAGCAGTAAACTCTAAATGGTAACAGATTTTCAAAATTACAGTATTATGGTTGGAAAAATTCAAGTAAATATCTCAAAAATATTTTCAAAATATAAGAATATATAAATGAAATACAAAACTCAGAGGAAGAGTGAAATATGTCTAATAAGAGATTGCTAGTAATTCTAAGGAAAGAAGTTAGGGAAAAATGTAGGCAAGTAGGTCATTATAATATTTTAAGAGTCAAGTGTCTTAGACATGAAGCTTATGGATTATTTTTTCCAGAATAATAGGAAGATAAAAAAAAAAAAATAGAACTATTCTAGATGACACTGTTAGGAAGTCCAGAAAATACAGTAGGAGTAAGTCCTGAGACCATCCAGAAAGGTAAGATGTGCATTAAGTTTGAAATTAAGTTTCATAATTTTCTCAATGCCAGTAGTTATTCTGGAAAGGGAATAAAAGAAATGCTACAAAATTATGAGAAAAAGAGAAATAAAATTCACACTTTACCTTACTTCACTGATAAACCATTTAAAAGTAAAGGAAAAATATTTTCAAACATTTAGGATCTCAAAAATGTTAACTCCTGTATCTCTTTTCTAAGGAAAATCCTGACGGATGTGGCCTAGTAAAAAAGTAAGGTAATTCCCAGGTGGACCGACAGAGGGCACTCTAAAAGCCAGACCAGGACAGGCGGTCTGGAGCCCGGAAGAGAATGGATGTTGATTCTATCAGATATTTCTCTAAGAGGAAGATGAAATTGATATAGAGTTCCTGATGTGTCTGAATAGATTTCAATAATATTTCAGAGAAAGTATTCGAGATCACTAAATAGGAACAACTAAAAACAATGTAATTTCTAGCATCAATGAACACGAGATTTTTGAGACGATTGTAATAATGGAACAGTACATGAATCATCTGTAATACTTACATATTACAATAAAATAAACAACCTAGTTGATAGTTATTATTTACCCAAAATTTAGGATGAGATTTAGCTGATGTCTGTGATGAGGGTAGAGGCCTAAGAGAAGAAACAAAATATTTTTCTTTCATAGTTGTAAGTCAAAAGATTATATGTAAAAACCTGAAAACAACAACCAAAAAATAAATAAATAAAAATAAACCACTATGTTGAGCACTCCGGTGGGTTTAGCACAATGTGCTCCATTGGTCCTGGGTACCGTCAGCTTCTACATTCTCTCCTGATGGAAGAGTTTTACAAGTTGAATATGCTATGAAGGCTACAGAAAATATTAGTACAGCTGTGGGGATCAGATATGAAGATGGTGTTGTCTTTCAGGTACGAAAATTGGTGCTGTCTAAACTTTATGAAGAAGGTTCCAATAAACGACTTTTTAATGTCGATCTGCATGTTGGAATGACTGTAGCAGGTTTGTTGGCAGATGATCATTCTTTAGCAGATATAGCAAGAGAAGAAGCTTCCAACTCTACATCCAACTTTGGCTACAACATTCCACTAAAGCATCTTGCAGACAGAGTGGCCATATACGTACATGTTTATATGCTCTGCAGCGCTGTTAGACCTTTTGGCTGCAGTTTCGTGTTAGGATCTTATGGTGTGAATGATGGTGTACAACTCTACATGACTGACCCATCAGGTGTTTCTTACGGTTATCGGGGCTGTGCCTTTGGCAAAGCCAGGCAAGTTGCAAAGACAGAAATAGAAAAACTTCAGATGAAGGAAACAACCTGCCATGATGTTGTTAAAGAAGTTGCAAAAATAATTTACATAGTATATGATGAAGTTAAGGATAAAACTTTTCTACTAGAGCTCTGCTGGGTTGGTGAATTAACTAAAGGAAGACATGAAATTGTTCCAAAAGATATAAGGGAAGAAGCAGAGAAATATGCTAAGGAATCTTTGAAGGAGCAAGATGAATCAGATGATGATAACATTTACTTCAGCATCTATTCTGTTATAAATTTCTATAACAGTCCCATATAACTGTATTCATGGATTACAAATAGGCACTGACCAGTTTTCAATAAATTGTTGTCTGGTTAAAAAAATTTTTTTAAAAACCACTATTGTGTAATCAGATTGCTTAGAATGTGGAACTTAAAAGCAGAAGAAACTGCTAAGAGTTTAATGTCATTATTCCATAAATCAGTCAAGACTGGGAAGTAAGGAGCACTGATTTTTGATGGGATTAATCGACATTTTAAACTTTTATTTTACTGGATATAAAATTTTACAAATAATGAGGACAATATTATACATCTTTTAAAATATGGATGTGAGCATCAGATACATAAAATAGTTTTATAAATAAGACACACTATCAAACACAAGCAACAAAATGTCATTTTTTTTAACATTCTGACATGTTTTACTTCTGGAATATCAGGCAAAACTTTGTGTCATGTATGATACAGCGTGGCCCACTAAAGGAACCGCTTCTGTTCTGAAATATCTCCATGTCCTTATTTGAGTTTCTGTACCCATTCTGCAGTCAACTATACCTCACAAACCCACACAGTTTTTGTTTATGACCCACATCCAGGGGTCACAGACACATCCTGATGATGTGCATTATGGACCACTTTCCTCTGCAAAATATCACTGTCAACCTCATGAGGATTTGAACAACTTTGGACAAGTTTATTAATATGTTCATAAGGAGAATTCCAGGTCCTTCCTTTTCTTGGGTGTTTCCAACAGTGACAGATCATTTCTGTCCCTTTGCTTACACTTCCCCTTTCAATTCAAACTTTGCCCATGAAGAATAGTTCCTTACCTCGTATTTCTCACATGCTTTTTTACAATTTGCCTTTCTATATTTTGTACAAAAAATAAGTCATTAGCACCTAGACAAAAATCCATTGAAATAATATGGGAATCATAATATACTCCTATATCAGTATTTTGATAACTTCTTAACTAAATTTTATTTTTTCTGTAATTTTAATGGTTAATTGACACATTTTATTTAACAAAGGTGCTTAATCGAATATCTGATTTTTAAAACTCTACCTCCATCTCTGGTCAATTTGGTTTCTGACAGAATCACAGGAAGTTTTCAAGAGATTATTATTAAATTATTTTCACATTATTGTTTTCACTTATGAATCTACAGATCTTTGGATATACCATTTAGTAATAGAGCAATTTCCAATAATAGGAGAAATCAATTTTAATTATTTTCCTTCAACTCTTCTAGATGTCAATAAAACTTCTGAAGAAGACTACCAAAATTACATTCTCTCCATTTGATATTCTAATGACTATTCATTTAGTAAATTCTCCAAGATAACTCAGCTCCCTTTAGATGGTATACATAATATTTTCTCTTTAATTTGCCTCAAGATTTTCACCTCTTTGTATTGAAGGCATTTACAGAGTTATGTCAGCATCAAATGCTTGCCATTTTCCCCTTTGCCTTCCTTTTTTTAGGTTTTAAAATTAATACTTAATTTATCAAACTCACAAAGTCAAAAAACAAGCCCTTTCCTAGTCTAAGTATAAATTAAGCACAGTGAGAAATATTGCCTTCAGTCTTTCATTTGCTATATATTATTAAATGTTTTCCTAGAAACTATGATTCTGTTATTAAAAAAAAAATTCCATCTCTGTCAATGTTTAGTTTGACAGGTTGCATTGCTAAACAGATTATATGAATCACAAATCTTAATCCCCAGTTTCTCTGATATAAAATATAGTGCAAAACAGAAAGCATCAATAAAATATTGTTTTCGCAGATAACTGCGAAAATAGCAACTTCCAAAATTATTCCTTTTTTCCTCCTGCATCTGTACATATTTTGGTTTCATAACATTGATGTTTGGGGAAACATGGAACACAAAGGGAATCTTTTTGGTGCCAGATCATCTAAGTTTTGTAGTTTTAGTCACAGTTTATAAGACTGCCCTCCATTTATTTTCTAGCTAGCCAACACCATAAATTAACAAATGTCATGATTAATTAGAATCTAGAGAGGTCATCTATGTCCTGACAAGGTGATTGTATAAAGACCTCCCATTACACTATTAAAAGGCTATAGTATATCCACTAGCAGATCTGTTTCAAATCATTAGAATATTTACTTATGGTTATTCTCTAGGTAATTGTTTTCTTCTTGGCTTCTCTAGCAGAGAGGGGATGGTTTCAAACATGTCCTTTTATCCTGTCCTCCATAGATCATTTATTTCTTAGTGATATGGGGTTTGCAAAAGATATTTAAATGTTCCAAATGTTGTTATAAATTTAGTCTAGTCATTGGTTCACCCCTGAGATGTCAACTGTCATAAAAGGACATATGCTTGACAGAAAGTATCATGTACTCATAAAGGTTATGAGCTTGGTATTTGTATGCTCTGTATTTGAATCCTGACTCTGAAACTGTTCATGGGATCTTTAGTGAGTTTCTTAATTTCTCTTCCTATAGTTCCTTAATTTGTCATTTGGGAATATTAATTCTAACTGTTTTGTAAGGTCAATGGGTATTAAATGACTCAATGCAAATAAAGCCCTTAGAAGATGTATGACTCATTTTATTTCTCAATAAATGTTAGTTCTCATTAACTATCACACACCAGTGACCTAAAGCACCTTGTGGTCCCATTTACATAATTTCACACATTTTTGTACCCTTCACTTGTCCTCAGCCTGTACCCTGCTTTCTATTATAATATTCCCTTGTTTTAGTATTTCCCTTGTTTTTTTTAAGAACTATAGATTGATTCCTAAACTCAAATATTTCTGATACCAACTGAACACCGCATATCAAAAACTTAAGCTGAAATTGAACTATTAGACTTAATTTAATCATTTGATACAGTTATTCTATGCTAGAGAATTGCTGCGTGCTATAACAAAGGATATATATTTCTCCTTAGATTGCTAAAGGGAAATAGAAAGCAATTCAGTTTTGCATTTAGAAACCAAACTTGCTTTAACTCACATGTTCATTTTGGAAGATTGCCAATCTATATTGCAGATAGGCACTAAATTAATTCATTTGGGTCCTGATTCAGCTGTGTTTGCTCAGGCAAAATTTCTGCCTGAAGTTTCATTGACTTTGAGGTCAATAAAATCTTTGCATATATAAATCCTGATGAGTCAGGTCTTGAATAAGTATCTTACATTTTCTCTCAGTGTGATTCCTATCATTGAGTAACCAAATGGTATTTTATGAAAAAGATTTCAATTGACATTTTAAGACAGAAGTTATCCATTGAAGAGAATTCTTAAAATTAAATAACAGATAAAGATAATATTCTTTCAAACCACTTTTCTTCAATTATTAACATAGAAACAACAGTGGATAAATTTAGTTAAGAACAAGTTACATGTTCATTCTCCCACTATTATATTTTGCATTTTAAACTCTTTATGTATATAATGTAGTAAGTCATTATTTTTGGTATTCATGCCAAACACATAGGATTAAATTGGATCATTTACTTGTTGCCTTTTAAAAAGATAACATTAAATGCTATTGATTTATGATGCACTATAAAATGTATGCTGGGTGCTTCTGTATTCTATTACAAATATAGAAAAATGAGATAGGATGTGGTCTAATGGGGAGGATAATTAGAATCTTTTCTGGTGTCCTACATGATGGAAAGCCTTAGGACACATCTAGAAAGCAAATGTTTTAATGCACTAAGATTTGAAGAAACTCAGAGGACTCAAAATGGTTTGATGTATAAAATGAGAATATTAAGGAGTATACCTGAAATAGATCAAAATATTTCAACTTGCCATTCATCCATTAAAGTAAGAAGAGAGAAAGTGGAAATTGAACATTCATGGCACCAATGACAGAATTTTATAGGAAGTAATTAATCTAGGTCAAGAGAGATACACGGTGTTGAGGGATGTGGTGGCCTTTACACTTTCCAGAATATATCCTACAGATATCAATCAACAATACATCGATCAGGGAACAAGAAGGACCTGATGCTGCACTAAGGTATATTTAATGAGACCCAATTACATAGAGTCTTTTCACAAAAGTTGTTGTGTAGGAGACAGTATTAGTTAGGTTTCAGTGCAAAACATTACACTCCTAGATTATATGGCTTAAACCAATAATGGTTATTATTGCTCAACATTCTGCTGTTCTGTAGTTTGGGGTGGAAACAGCTGGATGGTTCTTTTGATTTTGAGTACTCTTCACTTATGTTCTGTGGTCACTTCTCAGAACATAGAAGGTGGCTAGCCAGCCTAAAATCTCCGAGCAGGGTGCAACTCTGCTCAAAATAATCTCTCATTCACTAGTGAAAAGGTCAAAAAGTTTCTCCAGGTAGTTGATCAGGTCCAAGAAAGACCATAGATACATGCAAGGCTTTTCAAGAATGAAACTCAGTTGGACCATTATCACTTCTTCTGCCTTAGGCCAACTCATTTTCCAGGAAATGTCAATATACCTCCCCTTTAGAAGAAAAGATGAAATGTCACATTGAAAAGCACAAGGCACAAGGAAATAAAAAGCAGCAGATGTATTCAGTATCATGCTAGAATGGTGGGTACATGGTATACATTTCAAATCACATAGAAAGAACAGGAAGAGCAGAGTCTAGTGTAAACTGTGGACTTTGGGTGATAGTAGCCTGTGAGTCATTATTGGTTCATTGACTGTAACAAACATGCTACTGGGTTGTATTGTGGGAGATTGATGCTGGGGGAAGGTGTAAATGGGGTGTAGTGGGGACAAATGAGAACATTCTCTCCTTCCTGCTCAGTTTACTACAAATACAAAACTACTCTAAAATAATATTTTAAAATGTTAAAAAAAAAAAAAAAGAAACATCATAGATACTTGCAGGAACCAAGTGTTATAACCAAGATTACAACCTATCCTAGGGCATCAGTGGGGATACAGAAGAAATGCGGGAGCAGAGTTGTCACCACGTTCACATCTATGAAAGAATGTGGACATCCTAAAAGAGGGTTGTGGGGAAGCACCATTGAGGGAAGAATGGATTTCGGCCATGGAACAGTCAACCCAGGGAAAATTTCATGGAGAAAAACAAGGAAATGAATGATGTGACCATCACCTCCTCTTTTCCCTTCCCAGGGCAAAACTGAAATCAGGAAGGCAAAATTAATCACTGAGATACTTTATTCAGATCAGCCTCTTGAGACAGAAAACGAGAGTGAGAGAGGAGATTAAATGTGGAAGAGCAACAAGGAGACATCTAACACATTTATATTGCCACATATTATTATACATATATTATTGCTATTATTATTATTATTATTATTATTATTATTATTTTGATAACAGGGATTGAACCCAGGGGCTCTTTTCCATTAAGCCACATCCGCAGCCCTTTTTCACATTTTATTTAGAGACATGGTCTCACTGAGTTGCTTAGGGCCTTGCCAAGTTGTTGAGCCTGGCTTTGAACTCACAATCCTCCTGCCTCAATCCCTTAAGCGACTGGGATTACAGGCATACACCACTGCATTTGGCAGATAAATTCTTTTTAACAAAGAATAATTAATTCAGAATTTTTTTGTGCTAAAACAATTTCATGAACTTTTCTCCCCCTGTAGAATCTAGAGTGGGACTTGTTCATGCTAAACTAGTAAACATTTGCCAAATTTTATTTAATTTTTAATTCCTTCAGTAAATGTTTTGAGGATTAAATATGTAATTTTTTAGACATCTCCAACACATCTTTTCTTTCAGAACCAATATTAGCAACTGTTTTTTTTTTTTTCAAGGAAAAATGTCTTCACAAATTAAAAAAATCACTATCATTTTAGAAAACTACAACATTACAACAAAAAGAAAATACAAGGTATCATCAAAATGCTGGATTCACCCGTGTGTGTGTGTGTGTGTGTGTGTGTGTGTGTGTGTGTGTGTTAGTTACTGGGGACTGAGCCTAGGAGTATTTTAACACTGTTACATCTCTTGTCCCTTTTTAAATTTTTATTTTGAGACAGAGTCTTGCCAAATTGCTGAGTTTGGCCTGAAATTTGCGATCCTCATGCCTCAGCCTCCTGAGTCACTGGGGTTTTGGGTGTGGGTTAGCACAGCCCACTAAAAATATTTCTTATGCTTATGATAGTTTATATACTTGAGAGAGAGAGAGAGAAAAGAGAATGAATTTTCTTCAAAAACAAATTGTCCAGAGTTTTCAAATAATAAAAAATAGTTTGTGTGATCTCAGAACAGTCACAGTCTTTCTATACATCTAACTCACAATTATTTATCAACTAAAAAGATACTCTTAAAACTAATCAATAGAATTACTGCACTATATCCTAATCAATGGAATTGCAGCATTGTGTATTTAGAAAGTACATGTGAATAGTGAGTGTTAAGTGTGGAGAATAAAGATATCTCTGAAAAATTTTTCTATACATTATACACTTTTGAACATTTGTATTAACATGCATGTAGAACAGAAAATATGTTTACACTAGAATAAATTACTTAGAGATGAACAGATCTGCTACCATAAGCCTCTGAGTCTATGCTATTCTTATTCTCAGCAACTCCTTCTTCTTGCGCTCCAGGCGGAACTTTTTTACAACAAATTTGTGCAATATTTAAAGTAGAAATGAAGCAGAGGGCATCAGATGTATGGGAAGACATGAAGTATTGAGAGTTTAAATGAATCTTCTGAGGATTAATAACCTTAGTTACCTAAAGTGAAATTTTTGGTCAGAACTTCCCACTGGTTGATACTAAACCAAAGCCTTGTCAATCAAGTTCTGCTGAACTTGCATGAGGTTCCAAAATCTTGGACCTGGGCACTGCAGAGTAAAGTCCTAAGTGTACTTGGTTACAGCCAAGTAAAGTCCCTGAATATGTGGTTACTTTCATAAATTAATGCACTATTCCTTCAGATGTTACAAAGAACTTCCTTTTAAAAAATATTTCTTATTAAAAAATGGAACTTAAATTCATAGCTGCTGCTTTTTCTCTGAATCCTGAACAATACACTATTTAATTTTTATAATGTATAAATCGATTCTAAACTTTTATGAATAAAGCAACCTATGGATAATTTGAATATTTTTCTTTCTAACAGAAAGTTGGACTTTTAACATTTTAAATGCATTTTTATATTTTTATTATTTTTTAAATTATTTTTTGATAGTCGATGGACCTTTATTTATTTATATGCAGTGCTGAGACTCGAAACTAGTGCCTCACATATGCTAGGCAAGTGCTGTACTACTGAGCTATAACCCCAGTTCTATTTTTCTTATTTAAATGAATAATTTTCAAGCTAAAGCATTTGATGGATTTCAAGTTACATATGTATCCTTTACAATTGTGATTTTTGTTGGAACAATACAAGGATATCAGTCTTGTGAGTCTGTGAGTCTAAATTCTTGTAGTATAATACTGTCAAATAGAACTTTTAGAAATGACAAAAATAATTGATGAATGTGATGTTCAATATGGCACTCATAATACAGGAGTGGTTATGGAACACCTGTCTAATGCACCTGAGAAAATGAATTTTTAATTATATAAATATGAATGAATAAAATATGAACTTTAATAATCACATGTGGATAGTGGTTAACATACTGAAAATAAAGTGTTAGAAGAGTCTTTTCTTAATATTCTAAATATCTATTTGAAATGTTACTGACCCAGATAAATTATATATAAAATAAAGCATGCACTTTAATAAATTCAACATGTGTCTTCTCATGTGAGCCATCACCACTTATAGAAAGTAGACATGCATCTTACTCCTCCAATTTCTTCTTGGTACATTTGGAAATTTCTCTGCATTCCACTAACCACACTCAGAAAACTTGTGACCTGTTTTTTAGCATATTAGATTAATTTACATATTTTAGAATTTTCTGTTAATGTAATGAAACAGTATGTTACTTTTGTACATATTTTTCAAATAGCATTAGTCATTTGGAAGTTAGCTCACTAGTGAATCATACTCCATTTTATGAAAAATCTGCATATTTATTTATCCATTCACCTGTAAATGGATATTGGATTGCTTGTAGCTTTGGTTTGTGTACATTATACTCATAAACATTTGTGTCATTTTTATTTCTCATGGTTATAATTGTAAAGGTAAAATGGTGATACATGAAATGTATTCATTTTTTTAAGAAAACAGCAACTTTTCCCAGTGATCATGTGATTTTACCTTTTGCATAGTGGTGTGTGAGTTCCGGTTGTTTCACAAATTTGCCAACATTTGGTTTGGTCAGTCACTGTGTTTTAGTCATTTAGATATGGGTACAGTCGTGTTTTATTGTGGATCGAACTGTTATTTCTTTATAGCTTCCACTGTTGACTTTTTTGCACTTACTTGTGTTACTATTTGTGCTGGTGAAGGATTCTCTTTGTTCAAACCTTTTTCAGCAGGGTGTACTTATTTTAAATACTGAGATATTGAGAATATTCTATACTTTCCAGACAAAAGTCCTTTAACATACTTTTGAATCACATATTTTCACTCAGCTTGTAGACTACATTTTCATTTTCTTAATATTGTTCTTTGAATACATACAGCTATAATTTTTGATGAATTATACTTTATGACTTCATAAGTCCAATTTTTAAGAATTATGCTTTTGACTTTATATTTATGAAATCTTTGCTTTCACACAATGCCAGAAAGATTTATCTTGTATTTTTCTAGAAGACTAACAGCTTTACATTTTACATCTAAGTATAATGATATATTTTCAGATTATTTTATGCTACAAGGTTTACATAAAATTGGGAGTTTTCAGAATATGAATTTCAACTGTTCTAACATTTTTTTACAAAAAAGTGTTTCTCTGCCTTTTATGATGATTGTTATTTGCTTGATATATAAAGCCTTGAAAATTATGGTTTCATATCTGATTTTTAACTCAAAGTTTGAATTTAACTAGTTTCTGCTGCTTCAGTTGAGTAGAAATCACACAACTTGCTATACATGCCTGTGTCCCAAATGATAAATTTCACCCATACACAAAGAAATCCAAAGAAGTTTTTAAACTGTATTTTTTAAAGTGCAATTAAAAATATATTGACATTCTATTATTCAAGATTACGATAAATGCAATTTAACTTAAATGTCTAATTTTAGAAATATACTGAAGGATATCAGAAAATGACCCATAAATTGGAAAGACACTTAAAATTTAGGCACATCAAGAAAAACAAAAGGAAGACAAATTTCTCAGCAAACAACTTCTACTTTCCCTTTTGTACTTTCATGTTTTTTAAAAGGAAATAAACTGATATGCATATTTATGCATAAAAAATAAAATATTTTGCTAGAGAATGACTATTTCCTGACAATATCTTCCTATATAACCAATAAATTTGTGAATACTTACAGCATCTTATACTGAAAAAATAATGATGATAAAATTACCATTTTACAGGAGACCTGAGGCCTACTTGCTAAATGAGACATTACTCCAGCACTTTGACTTCCTGTCATAAACTTTCATATTAACTTTATCATATAATCTTTTTCCTATTTACTATATCACATTTACCATGTACATGAATTCAAAGTTAAAACAAAACAGTTTAATAGGGAAAAATGAGAATCTATAAAATATAAAATTTTTTGAAAATAATTGTGGAAGATTTAAAAGGAGGATTTCCCAGTGAGACAAATTAAATTGAATAGGGTATCTCTATAATTATTTCTTACTAAATAATTCAAGGTCATTCTGAAAAACCCATTTTCGAGTAATGCTTTGGAACAAATAAACCTTCAGGGATCAAAAGATGCAGCGATCCATTGTGCTCCATTCCATACAGCTTCTTGACCACATCTTGGTGGTCATCATATCAAAATTTATTCTTATCTCTGATTTTCTATCAGATATCAAATCCCATTCCCCCCCTGATGGTTTCTATGCTATTAAGTATTTATTCTGCATTTGTAATATTTTTGTCCCACTTCTACATACAAAAATTTTTAGGTTTATTGTCCTAGAGATCCATCATGAATTTCTCTTTAAAGCCTTTATCTTCGATAAAAATAAATAAATAAATACACTGCCTCAGTCGACAAGTCAGAGATGGAACATCATGGTCATGAAGTCCATGGCTGTGACATGATGGTCATGGCTCACAATTTTTCAATATTAAGAATTAAAATTCTATTTAGGATGAATGGATAAGTGAGCAAAACCAGATATATAAAGAAAAACACCGGAGGAAACAATAGAAAAAAATGAAGAAATAATTCAACAAAATCAGTTAAAATGCAATAAAATGGATCTAATAGAAATTGAGGCATAGGAAAAGACTTAGAAGTTTTAAAAATATAGCTATTAAAGAATAATATAGCTGTAAAAGAAAATATCAGTGCTGGAGAAATCTGTAAATTTCACAGAACACAGTATTGAATGATAAAGATTTAAAGTTTTCAAATGATATGAGTTATAGATAATCAATCAACTTTGACATTTCAGCAACTGCATTACATGCATTCTAGAAAGAGAGGAAACAAGTATTGAAGAGAATAAAATCATCTTTGAAATTTTATCTTATTACTTAGAACTAAAATGTGTTCATATGGAAAGTTCACAGTTATTGCCCAACAATGTAAATGATAAAAACTTTTCCACAAAAACTATTGTAATAATTCTTTAATAGAGAATAAATGAAAGACAACTTTTGGGGATAATCCATAGTAAAAGGAGTAAATAAAGAAAAGGTCACCTGGACAATAATGAAAATTAAATTGTCCAAGCCATCATGATATGCATCACAATCAAATAAATATCTATGACACCATATTGTCAGCTAATTGAAGTTGTCAAGTTTAAAAAAATTATTTGTGAGCACGGTGTCCAAATGAGTCACATTCTTCCTGAAATACAGTATGTCATGAGTAGATATTTCATTTTTTAATCATTTAATGGATTTTTAAAATAGGCATATAATAGGCATATAATCCAGATGCATGACTCATTTGAAACCAAATGTATGGTAGACAATATTGTGTAAGTACAGCCACACTTGTAACTGTCGGTCTGCATCCTTCATGGTCTTCAGCATCATGTTTTCACTCTTCCCTCGCAGTGTTTTAGCCCACATAGTATACTGGGCATGTCAAGCTCACACCAGACCTTCAGGTAATGTATCATTTCTATCTTACTTCTTGAAATTCAACCATCAGGCAGTGTAAGCTCACATCATTTGCAAGGTTAATGTGACTTCTCCAGTAAACAGCCTCCAGTGAACTTTCAGTCAGGAGCTCATCATGTGAATGATCCACCTTGGAAGTTGTTGTTGCAGAACTATAAGAAAAATGTACATGTTGACACTGACTTTGAAAATCAGGCAATTAGCAGAAACAAAAATAACCTCAGGGGGATTTTGATGGAGGCTAACAGGATACTGAACAAGAGGCTAGAGGGATGATAATGTGTGTTCTATAGTAGCAGAATATTTAGCAAAACAATAGCCTGCAGTAGCATGAAAGAGAAATACTGAAATTTATGAACCTGCAAATTGAGCTGAAGAGATTTTTCATATAAACTAGTTTCTTTTAATAGTGTCTGCAAAAGAACATACAGCAATAAACTAATGATGGACCTATTTGATAATTCAGCAAAATTTAGAGGACATATCAAGGAACTAGTTAGTGTTTACATCTACTGAAATTTTATTATGGTTGAAAAATATCTACAGAAGCAATCTCCATTCCAGTGTCTGTCAGTGAAACATGACCTGAGAGTAGGAAGATCAAGGTTGAGAAACCCTTTGCTAAGATCTCAAAAGGATATAAAATGATACCTTATAAACCTTCTTTAAAAGAATCATGAGGTTTCTATGTTCACACAGATAAAATGATTTCTAAGTGGTCTTAAAGGCATATTTAATAGACTTTTCAAGATTTTCAAAATGGTTTCCATGAATTTTGCATTTATGCCACAGCACCAGGGTTCACAGTCACATATGGAAAGGAGCCCATCCTTATGAAACTTTAGAAGATTGAGTTTTTGTTTAAGAACAAACATTTAAAAGATCCAACAGATGCACAGGGCTTTTAAGAGAAATTTACTAACAGAATCATCTTAAACTGGGGAAGACAAAGTGTGGTTAAAAATAAAAAGCAAGTTTGAGATCCAAAACCTTCTACAAGTAGGACAAAGACTGAGTAAGCTATTCAAGCTACAAATGCAGGTCATCCCTTACTGTTAAAGAAGAATGATTTAGAGCACAGAAAAACAGGACGAGCAACATCTGGGACCATGAAGTTAATGCCTACAGAACCCACACAGGCTCCAGTTTAGAGCCACCAGCACCAGGCTGCCTGGATCTCAGGATGCTATGAAACAGTGATAGATGTCTCCTCCATCCTCCACTCTTTTAAAGAATGATTACTAAGATTATTCTTTACCTATACCACTGTAAATGCTAGAGGAGTACAGTTTATTACTTAACTTTTTTATTTGTAGCTCTTTAGATTGAAGGAAACCATACTTGAGTAAAGTTCTGCTCCTACTGGGTTTGATAGAGATTTGAAGACTCTAGACTCCAAGTGAGGTACTACGAAGGGTGAGTTCAGGAGTCTTGGAGATGGAGAGTGTATTGTACATAAGGGTGATAAAATCATCACAGTCATAAGGCAGGCTGTGGAAGGCTGCCCTTCCCTTACTGGAATCTCCCTTTGCGCTCAGACACCCACATCACATCGTCTTTGAGGTGGCTCTCTCTGTCAAGTGTCAGATTCTCTGTCCTCCTCGCTTGAACTCTGCTGGGGCATTGTAAACATTAAACAAACTCTTTCTCCAGTAATAGAGACTTTAATGAGGAGGGCTATTCCCTTTTCTCTCCCTTGATGAAAACAGCAGCTGTGCTGTGAGAAACCCAAGCTATCCTGAGAGACCCCTTGTGTGCGCTCAGTTGACAGTTCCTTTATTGGTTGCCAGAATCAGATAACATCAACTGCCAGTCATGATGCTCAGCCCTTTTGGATTTTCCAGCATAATTAAATCCCAGAGTGATTTTTTAAATATATTTCTGGAGTTACGTACCAATGAAATAAAGCAGAGATAAATAAAGATGTTTAAAGAAGATAGCCAACCCACGGAAGAACTAAAAAGCTAATAATGACCCTTTAATATATCATTTTATTTCTTGGACTACAAAGGAAGATTTTTGATTAAGAAAATGACATGAACAAAATTGTACCTATGGAAAATGACACCATCGGTATGACAGCTGATGAAGAATCTTCCAAATATGAAAAAACTGGATGAAGTCTGAATGAAGTAGAGGGGTGACGGCTGGGGTAGGGACAGGATGGGAGTCGGTTTCTGTCGCTGGCATCAGTGACCATGAGGACTGCTCAAGGACAATGTTTCTAGGATTCAGAGTGGGCGTCGGCACCCCACTGCTCCCTGGAAATGCTCTTGAAATGCAGTTTTCAGAAGGTTTTGCAAAAAATGTTTCTTTATGGAACCTGAGGGCGAATTTCTCTAAGAGGGGAAGGGAGAAGAGAAATCAAATGTAAAGTGCAAGGATTTTATTAATTTTCAGACTTGCTGAATTTAAGGAAGTAGAGAAAATAAGGAGTTATAATGTCCAGCTAAGAATAAACCGGTGAAAAGCCAGAGTGTTAGAGCGTCATGAACATAGAACAATATTTAGAAAGAGAGGTGCTCTCCATGTGCCCCTCAATCCTACATATCTTTTCAAGTCCCAGAACTAAAGATATTTTCTCCCTTCATTTTTTTTTAAATTTGATAAATATTGTTGACTTGAGGAATGCATTTTTGTTCTTCTTTAAGTAATTATTAAGGGAAATGCTGGGGTTTGCTTGTTTGTTTGTTTTTTGCCAAATTGTAACACTAAACTGCTCACTTTTTTTTTTTTTTTTGCAGTGCTGGGGATTGAACCTGGGGCCTTACTGCTTGCAAGGCAAGCACTCTACCCACTGAGCTATATCCCCAGCTAAACTGCTCACTTTTAACAGCAGATCTCGAAATATCATGGATACATTATAGTTTTAAAGAAATCAGGAAATAGAAATCGAAGGGTGAAACAATTACTATAGAAACTTATGAACTACAGTTTTAAAATATACCTGTATCCCAAACTCAACATGTAAAATTATGTCAGTTATATTTTAAATGAAATGTTCCATTAATACATCTTCCTGTCCTTTTTCTCCTTATATCTCTGTACATGTAATATATATCAGTGTGAATCACATTTCTAAATTCACATCATTAAGATGCTGGACTTCTATTTGGAAGAGTCAATAATTATGAAATAAAAAGTGTAGATAGAAGGAGAACAAGTATAAATGTATTTATGCTTATAAGCAGACAAAAATGAAATACTACATTGAACCATCACTTGTTTCCCCAGTTTTTGGAAAAGAAGATGACCATGAAAAATAATAATGTTGTTTTCACAATTACTTCCTTTTTTAGGTATGGAATATGGGAAGAAGATGTCCAGACTTTAGATGAGAAAGATTAACAAAGGGCTAGATTTTGTTAGTATTTATGTCCCCAAAATGACATGATTATATACCTGCACATTTGTATGTGCATGAATTCATTATTTATTTCATAATTGCACAGTTAATATAAGACTTCATTAACTATTAAGGATTTAGATTTGTGTATACATTTGTATGAAAAATTATTTTTGAAGTTGCCGTATCTATTTTTAAATTTCCAGAAATTCCGGGGAATCCTAAACTCCCTCTGGATCACACATTTTGTTTCAGTCTTCTAAATATACATTTAATAGCATACCTGCATTCAAACTAACGGTATGAGAAGTAGTTGGTCCCTGTCAATCATCAGGTTTGTTATCAAGAAATGACCTGAATTTACACGGACAACTTTCAGTCAGAAACTGCAGAAAAGTGTAAGTAAACAAGTTTTTAAAACTTAAATCTAAGTTATTTTAGTCAAAGCCCCCATTTGAATTATTTACAATTTCTCTATTAATATTCAAACTGCTTTAGCTACCTTATTAGCTGTAGAATCCTCATACGCCAATTATTCTGTTTGCTATTTATTTATTGCTAGATCAGTTACCAAGAATGATGCTAAAAGTATTTTTTAAAATTTTTTCTTTTAGTTTTTTATTTTACCTCTTTATAATGACCAGAGAAGATCTTCTAGCTTACATTAGAATTAAAAATATTTGAATATTCTAGTCTTAGAACAAGTAAATTTGAAGGCATATAATTATTTAAGGAAATGAGTAATAACAATATTATATAAATGCTGTGCACAATGGGAAAGGGCAACTGAATTAGCTTGAAGTTTACAGATACACTTATTAAGTAAAATAAATATTTACCTCTGCTATTTATATTTTTACCCAAGTTAACAGGTTTTTAAAGATTCATCTCTACAATTCTCTTGAATTCTCTTTTGGTGAATATTTGCTGATTGTTAGAATATACATTACCTTCCTCAGCATTAATTGATTTTAGGAAGCAGTGTTTATTTTCTCAGAAGACGTTATCTCTTCTTTGAAATCTGTCTTGATTTCATTCTCAATATATATAACATTATTTCATTCAGTTTTTCAATGGCATGGCCTATTAACATGTGTTCCTTTTCCTACATGAGTATTCTCCATTTTCTTGTTGTGTGTCAGGACATATAAATATGTACCAATGTTAAACATGTTTCTTAATCCATCTTATTAATAAAAATTGTATGTATTTGCTTATCATTTTTCAGATGAAATTTAGAATCACTTTAATTTCCTGCCTCATATTAGGAAATGAATTATGATCAGCATACTTCATATGCTATTTTGTGAAGAATCTACCACTTTTCAGTTTGTTTCTATCTTCAGAACCTTGTGTTTAATTTATTCATGCATTCCTTAATGTCTTGAAATAATCCTTGTCATATTATTCACACATTTTTTAAAAATCCATGTTAATTTTCTTAGTAAGCATGTATTATTTTAGGAATTGACAAGCGTTTCATACCTTATTCTTAATTTTCTATATTCTAAAATAATAATATAGATTATATTTAACATATTTTTTAAATATTTGAAGATATATTTGCTTTTAAAACTAATTTAGAAACATTCAGCTTCCCAACATTTCAGATTTTTCTGACATATTTTTGTGTGTCACACTACTGGATTGTCTGTTCAAAATCTCAGATATAAGTAGACCAACAGGCAACCTGTGGTGGCAGAAGTAGTGCATGTTCTATTATCAGTATCAACAGGGAAGGCCAATGAGGTTGAGTGTGTCCAGCTCCAGATGAGCCTCCTCCCGGCAACTGCCTTCCTTCTAGATCCCATTCATAGTAACGAGTGTGGACTAGAAACTTTGGGACCTATTCCCTACAAATACTTTGCAGAACCATGAAACTCTGTATTTGAATCTCTTATAGGTAGAGCCCAGGTTTCCCACAGACCACAAGTCCACTTACACTTTGGTGCTTTAAACAGAGACTACACACTATTGCTGTTAAATATAGTGTCTACAGTTGGTTGCCTTGCTTTGATTGGTTAGGGGACCTTGGGAAGCTTACTATATATCTTTGTGTCTCAGGCTCTTCATCTGTAAAATTAGAATTAAATGCATCAACACATAATATAAACCACTTAATACAGTGGCTGACAAGTAGCAGACACCATAAACATTTATTTTAATTATCATCTCACTGGTTGGGTTACTCCAAGGCAGAGTTGCCTGGGAAAAAAATAAGGAGAAATGAGATCGGCAGAAGCAAAATAAGCTTTCGTATGAAAATGAGATGAAATAGAAACTCTCCTATTTGCTTAGTTTTCATGAAATATGTTAATATGTATTAAACTGTAAGATGAGAATACTGTCTCAATAATTCCACATTGAACTAATCATAAGATCAAACTTTCAATATTCCAACCATGATTATGAAAATATGACATTTTCAAAATAGAGGAATACTTAAATCAATTATTCCACAACCATAAAATAGGAATAGCAATTTAAATTTAGGTGCCAAATATTATATGACAACAGAAAATACTGATATCATAAAATCAACAATATAAATAAGATTATAGTTACTTGTAGCAGTAAATCTCACTTAAAATTTTAATGAATATGGACTTCTAGAATTCTATGTAAGTTTACATTGCACCAAAGGAAAAAAATGATACAATTTGATCTACAAAACCCCTGGTCCAATCCTATTTCATGGGGTAGAAAACTTTTTTTGTTTTTCACATTTTTTAAAATGTTTTTATCAGTGCATGTTAGTTACAGTTCTCAGTGGGGTTCTTTTTGACATATTCATAAATGCATTTAACATTGTTTCCTTCATCTGAATCCCCAGTGCTTCCTGGTTTTTCCCTATTGTCTGTAGAAAAGATGGGACTAAGAAATCTTGACTGCCAAAAATTATTGTTTTCAAGTAAGTCTTAGCAAGATCCCTGGATACCTTTCTCCAATATATGAATACTTTCAAATTACTGAAATAAATTGAATATGAAATGCGTTTATTTTTCTGTAAGAAATAACTGTAAAACTATGTCATCCTACTATTGAATGCTGACTCTAAATATCACATAAGTCCCTGCTCATTTGATCTACCTCAAATAGGTAATGGAGGTATGATTGACTCTTAATCACTGTCAATTGACTCACTCACTGAGTATTCTGTCAGAAAGCCTTTAGGAAGGTTATGAACACATTCAAACCTCATGGATGTTGGATGGTCTCCCACAGATGCTTTCTGTCTGTACCATGAACTGTCTGGAGAGAGGCCTCAGTCTGATTCGACAGAGAAAAATTACTCCATCTCCCAGAGAGAATGCAAGTTTCACAAGCAAAGGCCTGAAACCATGGATGCTGTGCCCTAGAGTCAGGACAAAGTGTTCTGTGCAGAAGCAATCTGGAGAAGTAATAACTACGTGTTTTTAGGGTGGCTCGGAGTCTGGAAATTTCTGACTTGACAATTACTTAAAAGGAACTATAATATGTTCTAAGCTAGTGAAGGGAATAACTTGAATGTGGAATAGTTTACCTTATGCTATCTTTGAAATGTTATGATCACAGGCATCTCTATTTCCCACCATTTGAGAAATTTTTTATATTTTCCACTACTGGCTATTCGCAGTCACTGTAAATTGCTGTGTTATATGTGAAATCACATGCATGGCATGCAGAACATTGAGGGTCATTTCTCACTCTGTCACTAAAACAACTTCTACTCTATCCCTGAACTTGTCATGTACTTAGAAAGATATTGACTTTTGAATTTCAGTGTAAAAGTATCAATATTTACCATGTTACTGTTTCCTGCCTTTTTGTTTATGACCTTTTACAATATAGGAATCATTTAAAATATTACATGGACTGCCTTAAATGTAACACTTCTCACATTGAGAACTGGTTGCTTGGTCTTCTTGTGTAAAGGAAGAAAGAATTGGGAAGGAAGACATTCTCTTGTGTTCTTTCAAAGGGGTGAGCTCACTCTCATTCAAAACTCAAGAATATTATTCTTTTTACTCACTGTTTCTCCATTTTCTATATAGTTCCCACTTTTTTTTTTTTTTTTTTTGCGGTACTGGGGATTGAATCCAAGACAAGCACTCTACCAACTGAGCTATATCCTCAGTCCAGTATCCACTTTTATGATAGTTGGATAATAAATTGCCTTTCCCGTGTGCTAGTGTTAAAGTAATTTTAATTGTTATTTTCTAGGTGTTTGGTGAAATGGTAGAAAAATCCTCATCAGGGCATACTATTATTCAATTAACATTGTAAACAAGAGACTTATTGTAAAAGAAATGAATATAATTTGATAATAAATCAAATCTTACCAAACTTTAAATATTTTCTGATATGGTTTAAAACACCATGGCTGAAAATAGTATGCAGTTAAAAACAGAGACTATAAAATAAAAAACAAAATAATTTTGAAAATAATGTCATTAGATATTAACAGCAATAATTTTAAGAAGCAATATAAACTTAGTTCAGATAGTTTTCCCTGCCTTCTGTTTTAGTTAGTATTTGACATGCAATCTGCACTGTCAACTTTTTTGTCTGATACCAGGAAATTATATATACTCATTAATTTAAGGATGTTAGGGATGCGATGAATGTTTTTGTGAATCCAAATTTATTTGCTCTGTGAAAACTTTACAGGAGGAACAGTAATTTATACCATATTTGATCTCCAAATACATGTAGTTTTTTTCCCTCACTTAACTTTCACATATGTTGCATCATAAGGGAAAAATAAATGTAAGTGTCATGAATGAACAAAATAAAATTGATGTTCAAATAATTATGAACTATTTAGTTTATATAAATTTCTGACTAATTACTTAATGTATATAATGACAAAATATCTATAAGATTTTTAGGTGTATTTTTATAAGTATTTGTAAATCATGATATCTGACTATTGACAATCCATAGCAGCAGTTTTTAAGTATTAAAATACTTTCAATTGTCTACAATGATTTATTGTCATCATATCAAAGTGAAATATAACTTTTTCAAATGGAAGGCTTAGAAAATAATCAGGAACTGTTCACTTGTTTTGAGAAATCATTTTTTTTTTCTGAGATTCCTTCGCTGTACATTAACAGTTCAGTAACAGAGGACTTCCATGGAATAGCAATTTTCTTAACTATCTTGCAATACTCAACTTCATTGAAATCAAAAATGATAGCATTTTTGTTTGTTTGTTTTAAAACACATAGAGGAGCAATCAATATCAGGGTGAAGCACCTAATTTCTGTTAGAACACCAATATCAATACTTAGTAATTTAACCTTCCTAAATTTTTTCAGATATTTTAAATCAACTGATGTGTTTAAATAAAGGTTGAATTTTTCAAATAAATATAACTAAGAAATTCTCATTTTTTATATTTATTTATGTATTTATTTTTTTTACAGACTGCATTTTGATTCATTGTACACAAATGGGATACAACTTTTCATTTCAATGATTGTATACAATGTAGATTCATACCATTCATGCAATCATACATGTACACAGGACAATGATGTCTGTCTTATTCCAACATCCGTCATACCTCCCCCTTCCCCCTCTCATTTCCCTCTACATAATCTAAAGTTCCTCACTCTTTTCTCATCCCCCCACCCCTGACCCTCATTTCTTTTAATGTTCCATGTTAGTAGCTTGTAGTTCTCAAGCCATTAAAAACCATGTTCTTTTATTCATGTGGGTTCGCAAGTGTGTTTCTGTGATGTGTATGCATCTGTGGTGTGCATATATTCCTTGGTTTAGACTCCCCCAGAAACTGACCCTGAGACCAGGATTTGAATATGAACAATGTATGTGGGAGGTGATTTCAGGAAGAAGGGAAGAGTGAGGAGTGAGGGAAAGGTGAGAGAGATGAGGAAAATCAGTGAAAGCAAGGGTTGTTAATGAGTGGGTGGCGACTGGGAGTGGCATGGGCTCTGCAGTGCCAGGAATCTCTGGGAGACAACTCAGCCTACCTCAGAGTCATTGCACCGAGAAAACCTGGGATGGTTATCAACAAACTCAGGTAGGTAGCTGACTGCTCCCAGAGGTGTTAACTGTCCTACATTCCTCTGACCTTTAAGTAGCTCAGAAAGGTCTGAAACAGGTGTTTGCATTAGGAAGTCATCCTAGTAAAAGTTCCCAACTGCGGAGACAAAACTTCAAGAGTGTACATGTGTAAACATGTGCTAACCGATTTCACAGTGATCTCTGTGTGAGCATGGTAGGAGGTCCCCCGTAAGAGACCTGTGAATTACACAGGCACTCTTCTTCTACAAATAAACCTAACGGAGGAAGGAGAAGATAACCACACTAAATACATCTGGAGATGAAAAGGAATAAAATGAATAAAAATACATCCACCACTGATGACTACCAATTTGGGAATTGCATTGATCAACTATGCAAGTCCCGACAATCCTGGGGTTCAGAAATATTTATGTGGCTATGTCCTGTACCTGTGGGTTTTAGCTCCATTTTTTTGGAGGCCTTTCCCCTTTCCTCTACCCCTTCCCCTTATCCTCTTTTGCTTCTCCTGTCCTCCCCCTTGTCCTCCTTCTCCATTTTCTTTTTACCCCTTGGTGGCATGTAAAATAGACACTTGAGAATATCTATAAGAATGTCCTTTATTATCTTATGTGATAAGATAATTTAGAGTGGTACAATATAATCTATGTTGTCTCTGGATTAAAGCAATAATCTTGCACATTTAATGTTATTTTCCGTAGCAAGTATGCCTGCTGTTCATTCCTGCATCGTCTTACTCAGGGAACACAGGTTGAAAGCATCATCATTAACTGGAAGGTCACCAGGTTCATGTGAAATCAAAAAAGATCTCCATAACCAAGCACCGACTTGAAGCTTCTGACTGTAATTGATTGCATCCATGTATATTTTATTGTCCAAAGCAAGATGCATGGCTTAGCTTGCTGCCAATGGAACAGAAAAGCATAATATCTCTCAGAAAGGTACACTTCAGAGAAAACAAAATTGAATGTACAGTGAGTAGCAATAAAATCTACCAAAGGTCACTTTTACAAATGTGTACAGTTTGGATGTCTGTGTATTCATAATAAGAAAGCATACAATTTTCCCAAGTGAAAACTTCACATATATGCACTTTAAACAGAAATAGATTCAATTAGGTTGATATTCTCATATGAGTAACTCATGCAGGGAAGACAATGGATCAATGAGGATAGATTACTAAGAAATACTGTGCCCAGTGTATCCAGACAATAAATCATTTACTCGTCAGAAAGAAAGGAAAGACAATTTTTGAATGTAGAATGACTCCTAAAATTTGCAAACAATACACTATTAATAAAAAAAAAAAAAAACCTCAAAAATCGGGGCTGGGGTAGTGGTTCAGTGGAAGAGTATTTACCTAACATGTGAGGCACTGGGTTTGATCCTTAGACTCACAAAAAAATCAATTAATTAGCCAGACATGATAGCCCATGCCCGTATTCTCAGTGATTTGGGAGGCTAAGATAGGAAGATGTGAGTTCGAAGTCAGCTGCAGCATAAGCAAGGAGCTAAGCAATTCAGTGAGACCCTATCTCTTTACAAAATAGGTCTGGGGATGTAACTGAGTGACCGAGTGCTCCTGAGTTTAATCCCTGGTTAACCCCCAGCCCCAAAAATATATTGAGTAAAAGCATTGTGTCCATCTACAGCTAAAAGATTTTTTTAAAAATTCAAAAATCAAACTAAGGTGAATCAACTAATGTTAATCAAGTGATAGTATATTTTCTATTCATCTCTAACAATTATGAGTTGTTACATAAAACACAATAAATAAATTTCTTGAAATAAAAAAAATATAAATGTCAGAGGTAAGTGAATGACTTACAGGCAAATATTATAAAATTTCACACAAACCCAAATATCGAGACACAGGAACTGGGCTGAGGTACAGATGTGGTGACAACCTAAGTATTGATTGACTGAATATGTTTCAAAACAGGAGAATTTGATATATTTATATTTGTACATTTATATATATACATTTAATACTGGTGTTAAAGAAAATAATCTCCACACAGTTGATATGGAAATAATGATGCAACTCATAAAGTGGAGAGGGAAAGAGAAAAATAGGAGAAAGGAAACAAGGAAATACAACTGACATGCACTAGAGTAAGATAAAGAAAAATACACACACACACACACACACACACACACACACAAACACACAAACACTTGTTACCAATTTAGTGCAGCAGTGCATGCTTGTAGTCGTTTCTTGGTAGATTGAGGAGTAAGGATCACTTGAGCCCAAGAGTTTAAGGCCTAGTGCTCAATGTAGCCAAACTCTGTCTCTAAAAAATGTTTACTGCACGAACAATAATCATCACATTCTTATCCTTGGGATTTTGCCCAGTTGTTGAGTGCATGCTCAGAATATATGAACCCTGGGTTTGATTCCCAGCATCAGATAGAAAAAAAGAAAAAAAAAATATTTTCATCAATAAGTTTTCAGCTACAGAAGTGATTCACCTACTTGCTATGAATCTATATATTTTCCAGATACAAGGATTTTTTAATATTCTTTTGAGTGACTTATGGATAGAACTTGAAGTTCTGTGATGGACTTAAGACCACAAAGGAGAATTGACAAGTAGTAATATTATTTTACCTTATGTAGCTGGAAACATGCATCTCTGTATGTTGTGGACAGATTGAAGGCGATATTTACTTTGAGTCCAAAAAATTGAAAACCCAATAAAATGCACAAGGTGTTCTTGACTGATAATATTAAGTATTGTGTATATGTCTTGTTACTAGAATGGTCTACATATGTGGTATATTGGAATTCATGTCAGATAATTTATTTTTAATTACAGCAAACATTGTTTATACTGTTCCTGATTATGGGATCTCATATGGATCACCTCCTTCAATAATTTGAGTTTCATCATAACAAACTGTAGTTTCCAAATGGGCAAAAATAAAACAATGCCCATAAATTCAGTTTATTGATGATTCAATATATTTCACCATAGAGTCCAAAAAAATATGTTGTAGGAATTGTATCATGCAGAATATGCTTTATCAATTTAGAAAAATCTCAGTACAGTGATGACTGATTGTTTTTGGATAATTATAAACAATGAACAAAGATTTTCTATCAAAAATTTCTTTGTTCAAAGTCTGAAGTAGTTTCTCATTAAATAAAATATATCCAAAGTTATGATAAATGCTTAATAATGGGATTAGGCTTCAGAAAAACTCAGAAATAATAATAATAATAATAATAATAATAATAATAATGCCTTTTTATTCTGAAATATTTATGTACAATAAAATAAAGTAATTTAATACAATTAGGAATTAATATTTCAATATAACATATAACAGATAATAAAAACAAAACTATTACTAAAATTGATCTGGAACTCTCACTATGAATGGATGATGACTAGTTTAACCCTATTTTCTAGAATTATTTATGAATAAAACCTAGCAGCAAAGGCCAAAAAGATAGTAATGAACATTCTTAATACTGAAGTTATTTGTTGGGAGAAATCCTAGTTCTTGGCTGGCAGCAGTGAATGTCTCAAGTGTGTAAAGAAAACTTGCAGGAAGTGTTCCGCTTCTCCTACCTAGGAAAGTAAACAACTGCCCCAAGTTGACTCAGTGTTACCAAGGGAACCCGTATAGGAACCTGGTGGTCTGATCCCCTGTGGCACATTGTGATTGGACAAGAAGCCTATAAAATGTATAGCTGTTCCTGCAATAAACAAGTTGCAGGTTGCTCACCACAAGCCTGCTTCCTCCCAACTCCCAGAGTCTGGGTCTTTACTCCTTACCCCACGTATGAACTAGCCTAGTACAAGAGAAACTACAGCTATTATTCTTCGTATGGTCACTTATTGAAAACAACTAGTTTTCTTTGAACACTTTGAATATTCAATTTTGAGCAAGAATAGTATAATCCTGGGACATATTATCATATCAGAAATCAAAAAAATATTTTAAAAATGAGGACCTATATCTTAGGCAAACCAAATAGTTTATAAAGACTAATTTTTTTATACTTATATTCTACTTGATAATGGAAAAAAGACGACAGAATTATTAAGGAATGATACTATCCCAATTTTTCAATCTCTTATGAAATAAGGAATCTAGAAAATAATTGTCAATGTTTGCTGAAATTGTTTGCAAAGAAACTTTTAGAGAATACAGATTAAAAATATTAAGTTATGATTAGGTGATCCTTATCTCAGGAATATTGATAGCTTAGTATTTGCAAATCAACTGGTATAATCCCTCATATTGAAAAACAATGGAATAAAGGATAAAACAGTAAGATGACTTCAGTCAATACAAAAAAAAGGAGAAATCATTCTACAAAATGACACATAAATAATAACAAATCTTAAGAAAACAAATACCTTAAGAAGACTACCGCAATTGAATACTGAACACCTAAAAATTTACAACTAACATCATACTTCAGGCAAAAGACTGAGTATATTACCCCTAAAAATATGAAGAAGAAAAAATACTAGTCCTAATTATTTCCACTCAAATCATTCTAGAATATGTAGTCATTGATGTAAAGCAAGAAAAATAAATCAAAAGACATACATATTGAGAAATAAAAATTGATTCTATTAACAGAAAACATCTGAAGACAAAGACAATTTTTCTCCTAACTGGATAAGTGACAAGACTCCATCTAGTTATTTTTTTAAATTATAAGTATGACTTCATGAAGAATCATTGTCTATTGTAGATATCCAAAGATACAGAAACATTGGTATATATACATCTTCCATATATCTATGTCCTGATATTTTTCCTGCTTCTACTTCATAATGTTCATATTGCGATGTAGTGAGCTTCAGGAGAATGTGTGTAGAACCTGAAACATCACAGGCTGTGTATTATAAGAGTAGAAAGTGACTGACAGCCTACAGGGATTCATAATATTATCTTCACTATTTATATGAAGTTTATAACTTTTCATTATGCCAAGAAAAGTAAGAACGAGAAACCATGTTGCCACTGTTATATGAGGTGAATAAAAATACAAAGAAGTCAAAGGTCAAAACAGGCAAACTGAATTCAAGGTTAACATTGGGTTAGTGAGTGTTCACCTAATGTTTATTTTCAGTTTGTAAAGGTAAATTATTTATCCTTTCTATTGTAAAGCACACACACAGCATGAGATAAACCCTCTTAAAATTTTCAAAGTGATTGACACTGTATTTTTAATTATAAAAACAATGTCAGCCCAGGTGAGAAAGAACATCAAGGCAGAAGGGCATGGCAGAGGAAAGCAGCCCAGGACATGGCAACCAGGAAGCACAGAGACTGCTCCACATCAAGGACAAAACATTGGGGTGATCCAAGATGGCAGACTAGAGGGTGACTGCATCTCCTGTCACTCCAGAACCCAGGATTCAAGAAGGGGAGGCACTGAGAGACTTGGAGTAACATAGAGCCACAGGGTGAATCTCCCCCACCAGGTGAAGTTCGGCCCGGGCAGCAGGCCCGGACAGAGGTGGCTTCTCAGAGCAGGGCAGGGCAGCTAGAGTCTTCCCCAGGCAGCCCTGCTCCCTCTGGTGGTGGGCTTCTTCCACGGCCAGCTTCTCGGAGCAGGCCACTCAGTGAGAACCTATCTGCACAGAGTCAGCTCCAAGTCCAGGAGCCAGCAGTGAGCTCCGGCCTGCAGGAAGCTTCAGGGACCAGGGAAGGGAAGCCAGACTTCCCCAAGCAGCCCTGCTCCCTCCGGCAGCAGGCTCCTTCCACTGGACGATCCAAGATGGTGGACTAGAGGGTGACTGCATCTCCCGTCGCACCAGAACCCAGGATTCAAGAAGGGGAGGCATTGAGAGACTTGGAATAACATAGAGCCAAGGGGTGAGTCTCCCCCACCGGGTGAAGCTCGGCACGGGGGCAGGCCCTGACGGGGTGGATTCTCAGAGCAGGGCAGGGCAGCTACAGTCTTCCTCAGGCAGCCCTGCTCCCTCCGCCGGTGGGCGCCTTCCATGGCCAGCTTCTCAGAGCAGGCCTCCCAGTGAGAGCCTCTCTGCACAAAACCAACTCCAGTCCCGGAGCCAGCAGCGAGCTCCAGCCCCCAGCAGATTCAGGGACAAGGGCAGGGCAACCAGGGACTTCCCCAAGCAGCCCTGCTCCCTCCAGAGGCAGGCTCCTTTCACGACCAGCTTCTCAGAGCAGACAACCTAGTGAGAGCCTTTCCACACAGAGCCAGCTCCAAACTCTGGACACAGTAGCAGGCTAGGGGCAGCTTTCTTTGGAAGCACTGCATTATCAAGTTCCTCCAAGACTTCAGGCTACTGAAGGTTGGGAGGTGATATACTGGAAACCTACAGGGACACTATAAGCCAATAGAGGAAATCTGCAATATCTCAGGGTCCCACTGACATCTGACCAATATGAGAAAACAAGGGAAGAAAATGTCCCAAACAAACCTAGACAATATATCAATAAAACCCAATGACAGCACAGCAAGAGAAATGTCAGAAAGGGAGTTCAGAATGTACATAACTAAAACAATCAGGGAAGCAAATGAGGAGATGAAAGAGCAAATGCAGGCATTAAATGATCCACCAATCAACAGTTAAAAGAGCAAATACGGGAAGCAAGAGATCATTTCAATAAAGAGTTAAAGATACTGAAAAAAAAAAAAAAAAAAACAAACAAACAGAAATCCTTGAAATCTTGAAATGAAGGAAACAATAAACCAAGTTAAAAACTCCATAGAAGGCATAACCAATAGGATAGAACACCTGGAAGACAGAACCTCAGATGTTGAAGAAAAAATATATAACCTTGAAAACAAAGTTGAACAAACAGAGAAGATGGTAAGAAATCATGAACAGAATCTACAAGAATTATGGGATATCATGAAAAGGTCAAATTTGAGAATTACTGGGATTGAGGAAGGTGTAGAGAAACAAACCAAAGGAATGAACAATCTATTCAATGATATAATATCAGAAAATTTCCCAAATCTGAAGAATGAAATGGAAAACCAAGTACAAGAGGCTAATAGGACTCCAAATACACAAAATTACAACAGACCCACACCAAAGCACATTATTATGAAAATACCTAACATACAAAATAAAGACAGAATTTTAAAGTCCGCGAGAGAAAAGAAACAAATTACATTCAGGGGGAAACCAATAAGAATATCAGCAGATTTTTCAATCCAGACTCTAAAAGCTAGAAGGGCCTGGAACAACATTTACCAAACCCTGAAAGAAAACGGATGCCAACCAAGAATCTTATACCCAGTAAAACTTACATTCAGATTTGACAACGAAATAAGATCCTTCCATGATAAACAAAAGCTAAAGGAATTTACAAAAAGAAAGCCAGAATTACAGAACATTCTCAGCAAAATATCCCATCAGGAAGAGATGAAAAACAACGATGCAAATCAGCAATGGGAGGAACTAGCCTAAAGGAATAACCAAATAAAGGAAAAACCAAATCAGGTCAAAAAACAAAAATGAGTCAAATGACTAGGAATAAAAATCATATCACAATAATAACCCTGAATGTTAATGGCCTGAACTTATCAATCAAAAGACATAGACTGGCAGATTGGATTAAAGAGAAAAATCCAACAATATGCTGCCTGCAAGAGACTCATCTCATAGAAAGAGATACCCATAGACTAAAGGTGAAAGGATGGGAAAAAACATACCATGCACATGGACACAGCAAAAAAGCTGGAGTATCCATCCTCATTTCAGATAATGTGGACGTCAAGACAAAACTAGTCAGAAGGGATAAAGAAGGACTTGTATACTGCTTAAGGGAACCATAAATCAGCAAGACATAACAATCATAAATATTTATGCCCCAAACTATTGCTCATTCATGTACGTCAAACAAATCATTCTCATTTCAGAAATCAAATACACCACAACACAATAATACTTGGTGATTTTAACATACCTCTCTCACCACTGGATAGATCTTCCAAACAAAAATTGAATAAAGAAACCATAGATCTCAATAACACAATCAACAATTTAGACTTAACAGACACATATAGAATATACCATCCAACAAAGAACAAATACACTTTCTTCTCAGCAGCACATGGATCCTTCTCTAAAATAGACCATATTTTATGCCACAAAGCTACTGTTAGCAAATACAAGAAGACAGAGATACTACCTTGTATTCTATCAGATCATAATGGATTGAAATTAGAAATAAATGACAGAAGAAAAAACAGAAACTTCTCCAATACCTGGAGATTAAATAATAATGAATGGATAACAGAAGACATCGGGAGGGAAATAAAAAAATTCTTAGAAGTAAACGAGAACAAAGACACATCATATCAAAATCTCTGGGACACTATGAAAGCCGTACTTAGAGGAAGTTTTATTTCATGGGGCGCATTCAACAAAGAAGTAGAAATCAACAAATAAACGACTTAACACTACAGCTCAAAGCCCTAGAAAAAGAAGAGCAGACCAACAACAAAAGTAGTAGAAGACAGGATAGAGTTAAAATCAGAGCTGAAATGAACGAAATTGAAACAAAAGAAACAATCGGAAAAATTAACAAAATAAATATTTGGTTCTTTGAAAAAATAAAATTGATAAACCCTTAGCCACACTAACAAAGAGAAAGAGGGAGAAAACTCAAATTACTAAAATTCGGAATGAACAAGGAAACATCACAACAGACACGAGTGAAATACAAAACATAATTAGAAGCTATTTTGAAAATCTATATTCCAACAAAACAGAAAACCTCGAGGACATCAAGTTTGTAGAGACATATGAATTCCCTAAACTGAACAAGGAGGACATACACAACTTAAATAAACCAATTTCAAGCAATGAAATAGAAGAGGTCATCAAAAGCCTACCAACAAAGAAAAGTCCAGGACCAGATGGGTTCTCAGCCGAGTTCTACAAAACCTTTAAAGAAGAGCTCATTCCAATACTCCTCAAACTATTCCATGAAATAGAAGAGGAGGGAACCCTCCCAAACTCGTTCTATGAAGCCAATATCACCCTGATACCTAAATCAGACAGAGACACATCGAGGAAAGAAAATTTCAGACCAATATCCTTAATGAACTTCGACACAAAAATTCTCAACAAAATTTTAGCAAATCGCATACAAAAATATATTAAAAAGATAGTGCACCACGATCAAGTGGGTTTTATCCCAGGGATGCAAGGTTGGTTCAACATCCGGAAATCAATAAATGTCATTCACCATATCAACAGACTTAAAGTTAAGAATCATATGATTATTTCGATAGATGCAGAAAAAGCATTCGATAAAATACAGCATTCCTTCATGCTCAAAACACTAGAAAAAATTAGGGATAGTGGGAATATTCCTTAACATTGTAAAGGCCATCTACGCTAAGCCCATGGCCAATATCATTCTAAAGGGTGAAAAACTAAAAGCATTCTCCCTAAAAACTGGAACAAGGCAGGGATGCCCTCTTTCACCACCTATTCAACATCGTCCTTGAAACTCTAGCCAGAGCAATTAGACAAGCCAAAGAAATTAAAGGGATACAAATTGGAAAAGAAGAACTCAAACTATCCCTGTTCACTGATGACATGATTATATATTTAGAGGAACCCGGAAATTCCACTAGAAACTTTTAGAACTCATAAGTGAATTCAGTAAAGTAGCAGGTTACAAGATCAATGCTCATAAATCCAATGCATTTTTATACATAAGTGATGAATCTTCAGAAAAAGATGTTAGGAAAACTACCCCATTCACAATAGCATCGAAAAAAATAAAATACTTGGGAGTCAATCTCACAAAAGAAGTGAAAGACCTCTACAATGAGAACTACAGAACACTAAAGAAAGAATTTAAAGAAAACCTTATAAGATGGAAAGATCTCCCATGTTCTTGGATAGGAAGAATTAATATTGTCAAAATGGCCATACTACCAAAAGTGCTATACAGATTCAATGCAATTCCAATTAAAATCCCAGTGACGTACCTTACAAAAATAGATCAAGCAATGAAATCCATCTGGAAGAACAATAAACCCAGAATAGCTAAAGCAATCCTCAGTAGAAAGAGCGAAACAGGGGGTATCGCAATACCAGATCTTGAACTATACTACAAAGCAATAGTAAAAAAAAAAACGGCATGGTATTGGTACCAAAATAGACAGGTAGATCAATGGTACAGAATAGAGGACATGGACACAAACCCAAATAAATACAATTTTCTCATACTAGACAAAGGTGCCAAAAATATGCAATGGAGAAAAGGTAGCCTCTTCATCAAATGGTGCTGGGTAAACTGGAAATCCATATGCAACAGAATGAAATTAAACCCCTATCTCTCGCCCTGCACAAAACTCAACTCAAAATGGATCAAGGACCTTGAAATCAGACCAGAAATCCTGCATCTTATAGAAGAAAAAGTAGGTCCAAATCTTCAACTTGTTGGCTTAGGTTCAGACTTCCTTAACAGGACTCCCATAGCACAAGAAATAAAAGCAAGAATCAACAACTGGGATAGATTCAAACTAAAAAGCTTTCTCTCAGCAAAGGAAACTATCAGAAATGTGAAGAGAGAGCCTACAGAGTGGGAGAAGATCTTTGCCACTCATACTTCAAATAGAGCGTGAATTTCCAGATCTACAAAGAACTCAAAAAACTCTACACCAAGAATACAAATAATCCAATCAACAAATGGGCTAAGGAAATGAACAGACACTTCACAGAAGAAGAAATACAAGCAATCAACAGATATATGAAAAATGTTCAACATCTCTAGTAATAAGATAAATGCAAATCAAAACTACCCTAAGATTCTATCTCACCCCAATTAGAATGGCGATTATCAAGAACACAAGCAACAATAGGTGTTGGGGAGGATGTGGGGAAAAAGGTACACTCATACATTGCTGGTGGGGTTGCAAATTAGTGCAGCCACTCTGGAAAGCAGTATGGAGATTCCTCAGAAAGCTTGGAATGGAACCACCATTTGACCCAGCTATCCCACTCCTTGGCCTATACCCAAAGGACTTAAAATAAGCATACTACAGAGATACAGCCACATCAATGTTCATAGCTGCTCAATTCACCATAGCCTGATTGTGGATCCAACGTAGATGTCCTTCACATTATGTTATACACAGATCTCTAAAACATTTTTATTTTGAATTCTAAATCTGATACCCATTGAACAGCAAATCCCATTCACAGAGAACTACTGTTCTCCTTTCTATTTTGGTCAGCTGGACCAGTTTAGATACCTCTTGTAGCAGGAAACATGCTCTGTTTGTCTTTTGGTGACTGGTTTATTTCAGCTCCCACAATATCCTCTAAGTTCACCTTTGTTGTCACAGATGATAGAATTTTTTTTTTTAAAGATGAATAGTTTTACATTATATGAATACACCAAACTGTTTTAATCCATCATTGAAAATTCAGGTTGCTTCTGTATCTTGGTACTGTGAATAAAACTGAAAGTTTGGAATGCAAATATCTGTTTAAAAAATTGTTTCAATCATTTTAGATAAATACCCAAAAGGGGAATGGCTATGTCATGTAGTAGATTTATTTTTATTTTCTTAAGGGTCTTCCATATGGCTTTTCATGGTGACTACAGTTTTATATTACATCCTTGCAACACTTATTAATTTTAACATTTTTTTGAAATGTCTACTTTAACCCCTATGAGTTAATCTATCATTTCCCTGATGATTAATAATGTGGAGCCTTCTTTAAATATACCTGTTGGCATTTTGTTTGTCTTCTTGATAAATACCAGTTCAAATCCTTTGCAAATTTTTTCACTTGGCTTATGTTTTGGGGGGATTGGTTTTATTTTTTTTTCCACAAATTTATTTAAGTTTTTTAAATATTTTGGATATTAAACACTCTTCAAATATTCAGTTTGCATCATTTTGTCCCATTCCATAGATTGCCTTTTGATTTTGTTGATTGTTCTTTTGCTATGGAGAAGCAATGCCATCTGCTTTGTCTATTTTCCCTGTTCTTTATGTTTTGATGTGTATGAATCTACATCATGCACAGAAGGGAAATGATGTACCCCATTTGTATACAATGAAGCAAAATGCAGTCTGTAAAAAGTTTTTAAAAATTTTAAAAGAGATTGACATCATTAAGTTTTATCCTGTTTTCTGCTATGAGTTTTATGGTTTCAGGTTTTACATTTAAGACTCTAGATATATTTGAGTTGACTTTTGATAAATGGTGTAAGGTAGGACACCAATTTCATATTTTTTTGTTGTTGTTGCTTTACAAATTTAGGGTGGGCATAAGGTTTTATAAACACCATTTGTGAAGAAATTATCCTTTTCCCTTTGTGTATTTTCAGAAAGCTTTGTTGATGTCAATAGATAATACATGATGGGTTTATTTATGGGCTTTCTACTCTCTTGCATTGGTTCATATGTCTGCTGTTATGACATTACCATACTTCTAAAATTACTATATCTTTGGAATATGGAATCAGGAAGCATGAGGTTTCTAGCTCAATTTTTCTTAAGATTATTTTGGATAGTCAGGTTATATATTAATTTTAGGGGTTTTTCATACTTGTGTATAAAGTGATATGGACATTTAATAGGAATTTACCCAAACCTATATTTGGTTTGAGTTGTATGGCTGCTTTAGCAGCCTATCCATCTATTAACACAGAATTTCGTTTTACTTATTTGCATCTTTAAATTGTTTCATCAATATTTCATAGTTTTCAATGTATAATATACATATCTTTCATATTTTAGTTAAATTTATTTTTATAATTATTTATTTTATTTTTAATTCCCTGATACATGGGATTGCTTGTGCAACTTCCTTTTTGGTGTGTTTGTGGTTATTGTACAGAACCTCAAAGGATTTTACATGTTGATTCAGTATCTTGCAACTCTACTGAATTTATTATAATAGATGTTTTGAATCTTTAAGGTTTATATGTGAAGATCATGATTCTGTGAACAGAGATAATTTTACTTCTTCATTTTGTATTAAAATGTATTTTATATCTTTTTCTTGCCTAGTTGCTCTAGCTAAAACTTCTAGTATACTGAAAATAAGTAACAAGATTTGCCATAATTGTCCTTTTGTCTGATTTTGGACTATGAAATCTCAGTTTTTCACCACTATATGTGATGTTTTCTGTGTGCTTTTTATATAAGGTCTTTTTGTATTTAATTAATTTCCTTCCATTCTTTGTGCTGTGATAAGATTATTGGATTTTGTCAAATGCAGTTTCTGTATCTATTGAGATAATAATGTGATTTGTGTCTGGGTTCTATTAATGTGGCATATCGCATTGAATTTCATATATTAAACCATCCTTTGCATCCCAGAAATAAAACCTTGGTCATGCTGTATGATCTTTTTAATGTACTGTTAAATTTGTTTGGATAGTATTTTGCTTTGAAATTTTACATCTATTTTCATCAGGGAAATTGACCTCAAATTTTATTTTTATAGTATTTTTCTCTATTTTTAATATTAGGGTAATGTTGTCCTCATAAAATGACTTTGTAAGTATGCTGTCTTCTTGAAGTGTTTGGAGAAGTTTGAGAAATTATGATCTTAATTTGTCCTTAAATATTTGGTACATTTTACTAATGAAGTCTTCTAGATCTTGACTTTTATCTTTTGAGAGGTTTTCTATTATTGACTCAACCTTTCCTAGTTATACATCTGTTCAGATTTTCTCTTTTTCAAGATGTAGTCTAACTATGGTCTGAATTTTTCTATGTATCTCCAAAGTTCATATGTCAAAACCTTACCTCCAATTTGATACTTAATGTCTTTGGGAAAGTAATTAGCTAAGAGTAATAGAGCCCTCCTGAATAAGATCCCTGACTATTATTGTTTGTATATTAACTTTTCTTCAAGAGTTCATGTAGTGAAAGCTTGGTTTGCAACTGATGGCACTATTGAGAGGTGGTGGTAACTTTAGGGGCTGGGGCCTAATTAGAGGAAGTACATCATTGGAGGCTAACCTTAGAAGAGCATATTGGGATGCTAACCCCTTCCTCTCCTTTTGTTTGCTTCTTGACCACCAAGTTTGCTGCAACACAAACTTCCTGCATTATGTTCTGCCTTGCCACAGACCCCAAAGCAGTGGAACAAGCTGATTATAACGAAAACCTCTGAAACTGTGAACCAAAAGAAATATTTCATGCTTCAAAATTGATTTTTTCAGGTTCTTTGTCACCAAACCAGAAATATGACTTACACAAAAAAATGATACCAAGCAGTCATGTAATTACTGTAACTATACTTTGAAATTTGGTTTAAGAAGCCTTTGTAATTGGTTTGTGGGAGAAGTTTGGAAAAAATTGTAGAAGAGGGCTAGAGAAGCTAGGAATGGTGTAAGTAGAGCTTAATGGGAAAAATCTAATGGTAGCTCAGAAAACCAGAATGTTGATAAGAATGAGAACAGTAAAGCCTGTGCTCCTGAAGTTTCCAATGAAAATAAGGACTTTGTTGGGAAGTGGACTGGAGGACATCTTTGATACACTATCACAGAGTTTTTGTACTTTTTGTGCATGCACTGAGACTTTTCATGAGGCTGGATTTAAAGGTAATGGAGTAGTTTATTTGGTGGAGAAAATTGCGAAGCAGCATAGCATTCCGACTGTGTCATGGGACTTGCCGGCTGCTTTTAGCAAAATTTATAGTGAGAACAGGGATCAAAGAGGAGAATGGAAAATTTTGGAAATTATTCAGTTTGGCCAGAAAAATAGTATGTTCAAAATTATAACCAAGAAGCCTGCAGTTGTTGTGCTTTCTATTGCTGTGATAAAAACAGTAGAGAAAATGAACTCATTGATTTATTTTGTTTCATGATTTCAGAGATCTTAGTCTGTGGTCACTTGGACCCATTACTTTGGGCCTTTGATAAGGTGGGGATCGTGTACTGGAGTAGGACTGCTCACCTCATGGTGACCAGGAAGTAGAGAGAAAGAGGAATATCAAGGGACTAGATATACCCTTCCAGGACTTGCCATCAACGACCACTTAATTCCTCCAACTAGGCCCACATCTTAATGTTTCTAACATCTCCCAATAGTGCTTCCAGTTAGGGAGCGAAGTCTTCAAGGAACGAACTTTTAGGGACCATTCCAGATCTTAACTACAAGCTGCCAAGAGAAGTGCCATTGAGAAGGTAAGTCTTTTTCACCATAACAATAGGAAAGATGTCTTGAGGGCATCTTGGGAATTGGCAACCACCCACCTATCTCAGGTTCAAGGACAATAAATATAAACTTGTTTGAAATACTGCTTTGAGAAGGGTACTCTGCTCCCTTAAGGCTTCCTAAGGTACTGATTCTCCATGTTTTATTTATCTGTGGTCAGACATCCTGACATTACAGAGGCCTCTGCAGCAATGGTGGCAGAGGGAACATTCTACTGCTATGCTGGTGGAAGTCCTTGGCATCATTCATGTAACACTGGCTTTGTAGACATGCAGAATTCAATGGTCATGGAGGTTTCCACTAATATTTCAAAGGAAAGCCTGGGAGCCAGGTGTCGTGTGGCAGGCTCAGAGTGCAGGTAGTGAGGTGAGCCAGCATGAGAAATGTCATGTGGGAGGCTTTGGAGCTCACATCATGTCACCATGTGCCCCACCTGCAAGACATGGAGCTACAGAATTTAATGCCTGCTGTACTGTGTCTTGGTCTTGCTTTGGTCTCACCCTTTTTTCTATGCCTCCATTATTTCCTTTTGCAATGGAGATACTCACTTTGTACCTGCTACACTACTGTGGCTTGTACAAACATAATGTGAATAAACATAATTTGTTTATCTTATTTTCATAGCAGCTCACATAGTTTTTCATGAATATCTGAGGAAATTTTAGATACTGATTCTTGAGAAATACTGGAACTGTTAAGACTCTGGGGACCCATGGAGATAGCACAAATGCATTTTTTGCATTGTGAGATGGATGTGAGCCTTTAGGATTCAGGGGCAGGATGTTATGATTTGGATCTTAAAGGTTGCCAAGATCTTGTGTGTTGAAGTCCTGATCCCCAGATGATGTTACTTTTGGGAGGTGGTAGAAACCTTAAGAAGGAGAGACTAGATTGAAGAAATAGGCCATGGAGTGCCCTCCCATGAAGAATATATTGGGATTCTTGTATGTTCTCTCTCTCTTGCTTCCTGGTCACAATGGAGTGAGAAGCTTTGTCCCAGAGCAAATTCACTGTCATGATGTTCAGCAATAGATCCAGCTGACCATGAACTGAAATCTCTGAAACCATAAGCCAAGAAAGCATTACTCCTTCCAAGTTAATTTTCTCACCTATTCGGTCAAACAACAGAAAACTGACTAACAGGGTGATCTTATAAACAAGACCACAGGAACCTTCCTCATACCTTTTTATTTCAAAGATTACAATGAGAAGGTGGTAATCCATGAGAAAGTCAGGCTTCATAAGACACCCAATCTGCTGGGACTTTGATGTTGGCTATCCTAGCCTTTCAAACTGTGAGAAATTAATTTCTATTGCTCAAAAGTCACCCAGTCTATGGTATTTTGTAATACCTGGCCAAATAGACAAAGATGGTAGATGTTATATTTTTACAAATTATCTTTTTCTTCTAGATTATAGAATTTGTTGGCATGTAATGTCCATAGTGGTTAACTATGATTCTTTTTTTATTTCTGTGGTATCAGTTGCTATGCCTCTTATTCATTTCTGCTCTTATGTTTGGTTTAAGTCAACAGTTATTTATAATAATGTCAGAAATTCACAGTAAGAAAAAAAAAAAAAAAACAGAAACAAGTTAACAAGTATACCTAATATCTTTTGTCCTGCTTAGGACCAGTGAGAAGGTAAGGTAAAGCCCCACTAGACCACACAGCTGTACAGGGGTAAATTTCAGTGCTACTTTTTCAGTATCTTCTTTCAGAAAAGAATGTAATGGATGCTGATTCTGAAAACTTACAATATATCTATTTTAACATCAGCCTGATGATGTTAGCAACCTAAGTGTAGAGATCCTTCTACGAGATTTTGGGAAATATTATTGTGACAGCAAAGACAGGCAGTTTTTCAATAGCCTTTCTATCAGATATTTTGGTAGAGTCATGGATTGACCAAAGGCAGGTGGACTTGGATTTAGACTACACATAAATCACTCAGATATTCATTTGGATCTCTCCTGTTCAAAACGAATAAGAAGTTTAATGTTTCATGCATATGCACCTGCATTGAAATGGCAGCATTATGATCAGGTCAGTCTGTTTCTAATTAAAGCTCTATGTGACTGGATTGCATTAGTGAAGTATCTGTACACCAAGAAACAATTGTTTCATTATAAAAAGAAGGATGAATATTGGATCAGATCATCCAGAAGTGATGTTCCTGCAAAATATTACCAACGCAGGTCCTTGAATTACATTAATAATTGAATTGTCCTTGATTAATTCCCATTGTAGAAACATGGTTATATTTTTAATAATATTGTTTAATAATTATATTTCACAATTTAATTTGCTTATGCTCCATAAGTTATTATCACAGTGCATTTGAAATCTGCATGTGTTAAGATTATTTTTAAAGGAAATTATCTAAACACATGAAGCACTCTAATTCTTATCTGAAATACATCTTATTTTGGTAGTGATTCCAAAATTCTAACTAAAGTCATAAGACAAAAAAAAGATATGTTGAGATTATTTATTTCTTTGCTGGTATTTGCAAAGTTAAGCAGAAATGTAAATAAATGTTTCCAAATAAATTAGATTATGTTGATACTGTGTTTACAATTCGCACATTTTATGAAATAATTTCTGTATTTCATAATTTGAGAGTATAATTTAAAGTAGTTATTGGATTTTTAAAGTTGATTTAGCTGGGTACAGTGACTCTCACCTGGAATCCTAGCCACTCAGGAGGATTAGGCAGGAGGATGCAAGTTTGAAATCTGTCTCAGCAATTTGGTGAAACTTGGCGAAACTGTGTCTCAAAATAAGATGCAAGAATGACTGGGGTTGTAGTTTAGTGATGAAATGTCCTGGGTTCAATTTCCAGCTCCCAAATATAAATTAACAAATAAACACAAATAAAAAGACCTACTCAGTATTTTAGGGTTAATTTCTATTGTTTCTATTAAATTTTGAGTTTTCAGAATAGAATAAAAAATCAGTAAAGTTGAGCTAACTAGTTTTTAAGTTGAATGAGTTAATAATAATCAATGTGGTATATTGGATGTATATTAAGAGAAAATTAAATATTCAGTTACAATTGAAAATGACTTATTTAATCACATTATTTAAACTAAATGTAATATTATTTAATTTTATTTTAACTAGTATATTTTTATATTAGTGATGTATGACAAAACTCAAGAACAGTAAATAAAATTCAATATTTTCATATATTGTACATGATCTCTAAAGTTGAGCATAATTAGGTTTATTTGTTTTAAGTTATAACCATTCTCTAATCTCTGAACACATTTCCTAAAAAATAAAAAGTAAGTAACCCAATAAATAATGGGCATTTATTATATATGCATGTACATATGCCCATCTATACACTTAAACATATATTCATGTGAAGTTATATGTGTATATGTTTCTAACCAGAAAGTTTAATATTGTAAATTTGAGATAAGTCTATATGCAATCTTTTCTTCTTCAGAGTAACCTCATTAATTTTTCAGTATTATCTCCATATAGATATCACTAAGTATATATTAAGTTCTCACTATTATTAGAGGTAGTAATAGATTAGTATTTTTTTATATTTCTCAGATCTGTAATTCATCTAATTAAAATGTGTAATACAAATAGGCAATTTAGAAAGACAACAAATATTTCATTTATTAGCATGTATCAAAATAAGTCAATAGATTTTGACCACCATCCTTACTCTATGACCAACATACTATGTAGTGATATGCATCATATTTGATTTGCTGAATACAAAGCTTTAATTCCATAGGTACTGATCTAATAAGCATTATAACAGAATTGCCTATATAAACTTGCTTTCCTATAACATGAGAACTCAGTGATGAACAGATCAAAATTTGGTGACCACATCTTTGGATGTACATTACCAGTGTGCCAAGGCCTGATTCACACACTGTACATAATTGTTTTCATCCAAGTGTAAAGCAAAAATTCTGCAGTTGGACAAATGTGATAGTAATTGGATGATGCCCAAAATGTTGTCTGATAAAAGAGTTTTGCCAGCAGCTCATATTGCTTTTTCTCAGTGCTTGATATTTGTCAAAACATTTGCAGCTATTTTTTTTGCAAGCTTTAGAGCAAAGTGTAACATAACTTTTTTTCTCCTGATATAGGAATGTAACTTTCCATGATGTTTTAGTATTTATGTTCTCCTCCCTGCATTTAGTAATATAATTCATCAATTTTAAGCTTGCAAGTGTTATTTTGTGCTTATTCTATATAAAGCTACAAATTGCTTTCTTAGAGAGCAGCAAACTGCTGCTTTGAAAATGATATGAAACTTTAGTGGCTTCATGCCACTATTTATTTGGTTGCCAGGAAAAGGCACTGAAATCTGGAGCAAATGGATCTCCAGCTCAATTAATTCCTTTTCTCCATATTTTTGTAATCAGACCTTTACATATTTTTAGGTTTTGGGTGACTTAGTAACATTCTGTAGACACAGACTTTATTGTCCCTGCAGTTCCTGGAGTTCTATTAATTGTTTAAAATAAAGAATGTTATTTTCTGTTTTTATTAAGTATTTATATTATTCTTTCCATTGGTAATTTTATGCTATAATCATTCTGAATCTGAATCAGTTTTATAATACAGCATAATAACAATGGAAAAGCAACTATAACAAAGGTACGTATGAAAGCAAAATACACTAGTCTAAGATTGTCCTGGTCAATATCATAGTCTATGTGGCTTAAACAATAAAAAAGACTTCTTCATATTTCTGGAGACTAGGAAACTTAAGATTCAGGTGCCAGTAAATTGAGTTTATAGTGAGAACTCTCTTCTTGGTTTTCAGAACACCTTATTCATGCAGTGGGGAGAGTCAGGAAGAAAAAATAAGCTAGCAAGTTTTCTCATGTCTCTGCCTCATTTTTCTTTTTATATATTTAATTAAACTTTGCTAGTTAAAACATTAGTAATTTTTTTTTCTTCCCTGGAGCATGTTTCTAAGGTTTCTGTTGTTCGTTTTGCATTGTTCTTTTTACTTTTGGGGGATTTCAAATGGAATGTAGGTGTGAGATTGAAGAATGCTGTAAGAAGTAAAAACGGGAAGTCTCTTTTCTACTAGAGCTGCAGAAAAGGAATGGGGGCCCTGTTCCCTGGAAGGGGGTCTACATGGTGTTCTGTCACAAGACAGAGGCGCCAACCAGGATCCTCGGGGACTAGGGCCCCATCTTCTCTTCTGTGTTCTGTGAATAGGATGTTCTTCTGCAGCTGGAAAGCAGTTCTTCTGTGGTCTGTGAACCTGTCACCTTCTGTGTCCACATAGTTGTTTTTTACTTTCTGTTACCGACCAATAATCTGCCTAATAGGCTAGTAACTGCTTACACAAGGTTTGACCTTTAAGATGTATGGCTAGCTTAACTACAAGCATATAAAAGACAGTGTTATATGCAGTAAAGACAGAAGCAGCTTCCTTTGTGACAAGTGCTCCATCTCTCCTGAATAAAGTTCTTCTCCTCAGATCTTGGCATGCATTCTTTAAGTCAATGTCTGACTCCACCATAGTTGCTAACATCAGCTGTGGGTTTCTTCTGGTGTTGCAGATGCTGTGCAAACAAATGAATACATTTCCCAATTGTGCAGTGGATAGATTGGTTAATTACAAGGATTCACAAAATATCAGTTTGTTTTATTTACAGGGAGAAGAATTTATGAAAGTGGACTACTTTGCTCTGTTTTCTATTATTTAGACTTTGCAGATTAATGTCCTGTGGGACACCATGGGCAATACCTAAAATGATACAAATATGATCAATATCTACTACATAATTTGCAATTGGTCCTGTGTATTAATGGATTTCACATTCTCAGGAGCAACAAACAACAAGTGGAAAATATTTATTTAATTATTGCACCTATTCTCAATGTATGTACATTTTTCCTTCTCATGACTCCATTAGCAAAACAGTACAACAACTGCTTGCATAGCATGTATTCTGTATTAGATTTTATAAGTAAATTAAAGATGACTTAAAGTATATAGAATATGTGCTCAGTTTATATGCAAATATTACCCATTTTGTATAAGGGACTTGAACATCAGGGATTTTGGTATTCCTGGAGGGTCCTAGAAGCAAACCCCTGTGGATATCAAAGAATGACTATATTATCACATAAATAACTATTAAATGTTAATCCCCCTTTCTGAAAGGGATAGATGCCAGTCTCCTTTTAAATTGATACTAATCCCATCATTAAAGCTCAGCCCTCATGATTTAATCACATACATGGTTTGAGGATTATGTCACTCCGAACTCTCCATTGAACAGTCTGTTTATACAACAAAAACTATATTCCTGATTAAATACCCTCATATATCCCATATCAGATTATTTCAGGAGATTTTATACATATGTTTTCAAAATATATAATAGATATAACAAAGATAAACCAATATTCTTCAGTAACGTAGTTCATATAACAAATATCATCAAATAGTTTGCAAATGTTTAATTTTTATAAAATATTCAAACAGGGAAGATCCAAGATGGTGGACTAGAGGGTGACTGCATCTCCAGTTGCTCCAGAATTCAGGATTCAAGAAGGGGAGGTATTGAGAGACTTGTACCAACATAGAGCCGCAGGGTGAGTCTCTCCCACCAGGTGAAGCTCGGCCTGGGTGGCTGGCCCGGACAGGGGGCAGCTTCTCGGACCAGGGCAGGACAGCAAGAGTCTTCCCCAAGCAGCCTTGCTCTCTCCGGCTGCAGGCACCATCCACAGCCAGCTTCTAGGAGCAGGCCTGCCCACTGAGAACTTTTCCGCACAGAGCCAACCCCAAGCCCCGGACCCAGCAGTGGGCCCCAGCCCTAGGGGGTTCTGGGACCAGGCCAGGGCAGCGAGAGGCTTTCCCAGGCAGCCTGGCTCCCTCTGGTGGCAGGCTGGGTACACAGCCAGCTTCTTGGAGCAGGCCCACCCAGTGAGAGCTTTTCTGCAAAGATCCAACCCTAAGCCATGAACTCAGCAGCAGGCCCAGCCTGCAGGCAGCTTCTCGGATCAGTGCAGGGCAGTGAGAGACTTCCCCAAGTAGCCTGGCTCACTTCGGCGGCAGGCAGGGTCCACAACCAGCTTCTAGGAGCATGCCCGCCCAGTGAGAGCTTTTCCTCACAGAGACAACCCCAAGCCTTGAACCCAGCAGCGGGCCTGGCTCCCAGGCGGCTTCTGGGACCAAGGAAGGACAGGGAGAGGCTTTCCCCAAGCAGCCTGGCTCCCTCAGACGGGGGCAGACCCTGTCTATAGCCAGCTTCTAGGACCAGGACCACCCAGTGAGAGGATTTCCATGCAGAACCAGCCCCCAACACTGGACCCAGTAGCGGACTAGGGGCAGCTTTCTTCGGAAGCACTGCATTATCAAGTTCCTCCAAGACTTCAGGCTACTGAAGGTTGGGAGGTGATATACTGGAAATCTACAGGGACACTATAAGCCAATAGAGGAAATCTGCAATATCTCAGGGTCCCACTGACAACTGACCAATATGAGAAAACAAGGGAAGAAAATGTCCCAAACAAACCTAGATACTATATCAATAAAACCCAATGACAGCACGGCAGGAGAAATGTCAGCAAGGGAGTTCAGAATGTACATAATTAAAATAATCAGGGAAGCAAACGAGGTTTTGAAAGAGCAAATGCAGGCATTGAAGGAAGAGTTGAAAGAGCAAATGCAGGCATTAAATGATCGCACTAATCAACAGTTAAAAGACCAAATATGGGAAGCAAAAGATCATTTCAATAAAGAGTTAGAGATACTGAAAAAAAAAAAAAAAACAAAAAAAAAAAAACAGAAATCTTTAAAATGAAGGAAACAATAAACCAAGTTAAAAACTCCATAGAAAGCATAACCAATAGGATAGAACACCTGGAAGACAGAACCTCAGACGTTGAAGACAAAATATATAACCTTGAAAACAAAATTGACCAAACAGAGAAGATGGTAAGAAATCATGAACAGAATCTACAAGAATTATGGGATATCATGAAAAGGCCAAATATGAGAATTATTGGGATTGAGGAAGGCTTAGATGTGGTGGACGAGACCCGGGGCCCAGGGTTATGCCACATGCTTCCAAGATGGCGACTGGCAGAGATCCAAAGGGCGTGCTGAATGCGCCTTGAGAAAAACAGGAAGCGTTTACCATTGGCTTTATGATAATTAGTTAAGCCGCCTAGCATGTGGAGAGATATATCTTACATGTATGCTTGAGCTCATGATCACTTGACCTTTAATAGGATTGGATGGACATATCTGATTACAATTGCTTATGCATGAGACTGCTTATATATTGAGGGTGTTAGCCAAATAAAGCAGAATCTACTTCATGAACTTCTGAAATGTACGTGTAGTTTGTCCCGCTGGTTGGCAGCAAGTGGCACTTATAGAAACAAACCAAAGGAATGAACAATCTATTTAATGAAATAATGTCAGAAAATTTCCCAAATGCGAAGAATGAAATGGAAAACCAGGTACAAGAGGCTTATAGGACTCCAAATACACAAAATTACAACAGACCCACACCAAGGCACATTATTATGAAAACACCTAACATACAAAATAAACACAGGATTTTAAAGGCTGCGAGAGAAAAGAATCAAATTACATTCAGGTGGACACCATTAAGAATATCAGCTGATTTTTCAATCCAGACTCTAAAAGCTAGAAGGGCCTTGAACAACATTTACCAAGCCCTGAAAGAAAACGGATGTCAACCAAGAATCTTATACTCAGCAAAACTTACTTTCAGGTTTGAAGAAAAAATAAAATCCTTCCATGATAAACAAAAGCTAAAAGAATTTACAAAAAGAAAGCTGGCATTATAGAACATTCCCAGCAAAATATTCCATGAGGAAGAGATGAAAAACAACGATGCAAATCAGTAACGGTAGGAACTAGCCTAAAGGAATAACCAAATAAAGGAGAAATCAAATCATGTCAGAAAACAAAAATGAGTCAAATGACTAGGAATACAAATCATATCTCAATAATAGCCCTGAATGTTAATGGCCTGTACTTATCAATCAAAAGATATAGACTGGCAGATTGGATTAAAAAGAAAAATCCAACAATATGCTGCCTGCAAGAGACTCATCTCATAGAAAGAGACACACATAGACTAAAGGTGAAAGGATGGGGAAAAACATACCATGCACACAGACACAACAAAAAAGCAGGAGTATCCATCCTCATTTCAGATAATGTGGACGTCAGCCAAAACTAGTCAGAAGGGATAAAGAAGGACATTACATACAGCTTAAGGGAAGCATAAATCAGCAAGACATAGCAATCATAAATATCTATGCCCCGAACACTGGCTCATCCATGTATGTCAAACAAATCCTTCTCAATTCCAGAAATCAAATAGACCACAACACAAAAATACTAGGTGATTTTCACACACCTCTCTCACCACTGAATAGATCTTCCAAACAAAAATTGAATGAAGAAACCATAGATTGCAATAACACAATCGACAATTTAGATTTAACCAACCTATACAGAATATACATCCAACGATGAGTGAATACACTTTCTTCTCAGCAGCACATGGATCCTTCTCTAAAATAGACCATATTTTATGCCACAGAGCTACTGTTAGTAAATACAAGAAGATAGAGATACTACCTTGCATTCTATCAGATCATAATGGATTGAAATTAAAAATAAATGACAGAAGAAAAAGCAAAAACTTCTCCAATACTTGGAGATTAAATAATACGCTATTATATGATGAGTGGATAACAGAAGACATCAGGAGGGAAATTAAAAAATTCTTAAAGTAAACGAGAACAAAGACACATCATATCAAAATCTCTGGGACACTATGAAAGCAGTACTTAGAGGAAGATTTATATTATGGAGTGCATTCAAGAAAAGAAGTAAAAATCAGCAAATAAACGACTAAACACTACACCTCAAAGCCCTAGAAAAAGAGGAGCAGACCAACACCAAAAGTAGTAGAAGACGGGATATAGTTAAAATCAGAGCCGAAAGCAACGAAATTAAAACAAAAGAAACAATCAAAAAAATTGACAAAATAAAAAGTTGGTTCTTTGAAAAAATAAATAAAATTGATAAACCCTTAGCCACACTAACAAAGAGAAAGAGGGAGAAAACTCAAATTACTAAAATTCAGAATGAGCAAGGAAATATCACTACAGACATGAGTGAAATACAAAACATAATTAGAAACTATTTTGAAAATCTATATTCCGACAAAACAGAAAACGTTGAAGACATCAACAAGTTTGTAGAGACATATGAATTACCTAAACTGAACAAGGAGGACATACGCAAATAAATCAATTTCAAGCAGTGAAATAGAAGAGATCATCAAAAGCCTACCAACAAAGAAAAGTCCGGGACCAGATGGGTTCTCAGCTGAGATCTACAAAACCTTTAGAGAAGAACTCATTCCAATATTCCTCAAAGTATTCCATGAAATAGAAGAGGAGGGAACGCTCCCAAACTCATTCTATGAAGCCAATATCACCTTGACACCTAAACCAGACAGAGATACATGGAGGAAAGAAAATTTCAGACCAATATCCTTAATGAACATCGATGCAAAAATTATCAACAAAATTTTAGCAAATCGCATACAAATATATATTAAAAAGATAGTGCACCACGATCAAGTGGGTTTTATCCCAGGGATGCAAGGTTGGTTCAACATCCGGAAATCAATAAATGTCATTCACCATATCAACAGACTTAAAGTTAAGAATCACATGATTATTTCAATAGATGCAGAAAAAGCATTCAATAAAATACAGCATCCATTCATGCTCAAAACACTACAAAAAATAGGGATAGTGGGAACCTTCCTTAACATTGTAAAGGTCAACTGTGCTAAGCCCATGGCCAGTACCATTCTAAATGGTGAAAAACTGAAAGCATTCTCCCTAAAAACTGGAACAAGGCAAGGGATGCCCTCTTTCACCACTACAATTCAACATCGTCCTTGAAACTCTTGCCAGAGCAATTAGACAAACCAAAGAAATTAAAGGGATACGGATAGGAAAAGAAGAACTCAAAGTATCCCTATTTGCTGATGACATGATTATATATTTAGAGGAACCTGGAAATTCCACCAGAAAACTTTTAGAACTCAAAAGTGAATTCAGTACAGTAGTGGACACAAGATCGATGCTCATAAATCCAATGCATTTTTATACATAAGTGATGAACCTTCAGAAAGAGAAGTTAGGAAAACTACCCCATTCACAATAGTCTTGAAAAAAAAAAATACTTGGGAATCAATCTCACAAAAGAAGTGAAAGACCTCTACAATGAGAACTACAGAACACTAAAGAAAGAAATTGAAGAAAACCTTAGAAGATGGAAAGATCTCCCATGTTCCTGGATAGGCAGAATTAATATCGTCAAAATGGCCATAGTACCAAAAGTGCTATACAGATCAATGGAATTCCAATTAAAATCCCAATGACATGCCTTACAAAAATAGAGCATGCAATTATGAAATTCATCTGGAAGAATAAGAAACACAGAATAGCTAAAGTAATCCTTAGTAGAAAGAGCGAAGCAGGGGCCATCGCTATACCAGATCTTCAACTATACTACAAAGCAATATTAACAAAAACGGCATGGTATTGGTACCAAAAAGACAGGGAGACCAATGGTACAGAATAGAAGACACAAAGACAAAACCACATAAATACAGTCACCTCATACTAGACAAAGGTGTCAAAAATATGCAATGGAGAAAAAATGGCCTCTTCAACAAATGGTGCTGAGAAAACTGGAAAACCATGTGCAACAGAATGAAATTAAACCTCTATCTCTCACCCTGCACAAAACTCAACTCAAAATGGATCAAGGACCTTGGAATCAGACCAGAGACGCTGCATCTTATAGAAGAAAAAGTAGGTCCAAATCTTCAACATGTCAGCGTAGGATCAGACTTCCTTAACAGGACTCCCATAGCACAAGAAATAAAAGCAAGAATCAACAACTGGGATAGATTCAAACTAAAAAGCTTTCTCTCAGCAAAGGAAACTATCAGTAATGTGAAGAGAGAGCCTACAGAGTGGGAGAAAATCTTTGCCACTCATACTTCAGATAGAGCACTAATTTCCAGAATCTATAAAGAACTCAAAAAACTCTACACGAAGAATACAAATAATCCAATCAACAAATGGGCTAAGGAAATAAACAGACACTTCACAGAAGAAGATGTACAAGCAATCAACAGATATATGAAAAAATGTTCAACATCTCTAGTAATAAGAGAAATGCAAATCAAAACTACCCTAAGATTCCATCTCACCCCAATTAGAATGGCAATTATCAAGAACACAAGCAACAATAGGTATTGATGAGGATGTGGGGAAAAAGGTACACTCAAACATTGCTTGTGGTGTTGCAAATTAGTGCAGCCACTGTGGAAAGCAGTATGGAGATTCCTCAGAAAGCTTGGAATCGAAACAGCATTTGACCCAGCTATCCTACTCCTTGTCCTATACCCAAAGGACTTAAAATCAGCATACTACAGAGATACAGCCACATCAATGTTCATTGCTGCTCAATTCACCATAGCAAGATTGTGGAACCAATCTAGATGTCCTTCAATTGATGAATGGATAAAGAAACTGTGTTATATATATAGAATGTAATATTACTCAGCCATAAAGAATGATAAAATGATGGCATTTGCAGGCAAATGGATGAAAGTGGAGAATATCATGCTAAGTGAGATAAGCCAATCTCAAAAAACCAAAGGATGAATGATCTTGCTGATAAGTGAATGATGACACATAGTGGGGGGTGGAAGGGGTTAGTGTTAGGGTTAGGATTAGGGAGGGGGGCAAGAATGGAGGAAGGAAGTTCTGTATAGAATAGAGCACTAATCTCCAGAATCTATAAAGAACTTAAAAAATTCTACACCAAGAATGCAAATAATCCAATTGACAAATGGGCTAAGGAAATGAACAGACATTTCACAGAAGAAGATGTACAAGCAATCAACAGATATATGAAAAAATGTTCAACATCTCTAGTAATAAGAGAAATGCAAATCAAAACCACCCTAAGATTCCATCTCACCCCAATTAGAATGGCGATTATCAAGAATACAAGCAACAACAGGTGTTGGCGAGGATGTGGGGAGTAGGTACACTCATACATTGCTGGTGGGGCTGCAAATTAGTGCAGCCACTCTGGAAAGCAGTGTGGAGATTCTTTAGAAAACTTGGAATGGAAACACCATTTGACCCAGCTATCCCACTCCTTGGCCTATATCCAAAGGACTTAAAATCAGCATATTACAGAGATATAGCCACATCAATGTTCATAGCTGCTCAGTTCACAATAGCCAGATTGTGGAACCAACCTAGATGTCCTTCAATTGATGAATGGATAAAGAAAATGTGGTGTATATATATATATATATATATATATATATATACACACAATGGAATATTACTCAGCCATAAAGAATGATAAAATTATGGCATTTGCAGGCAAATGGATGAAACTGGAGAACATCATGCTAAGTGAGATAAGCCAATCTCAAAAAACCAAAGGACAAATGATATCGCTAATAAGTGGATGATGACACATAATGGGGGGAAGGGGTAGTGTTAGGGTTAGAGTTAGGGTTAGGGAGGGGGGCAAGAATGGAGGAAGGAAGGACTGTATAGAGGGAAAAGAGGGGTGGGAGGGGTGGGGGGGAAGGGAAAAATAACAGAATGAATCAAACAACATTACCCTATGTAAATTTATGATTACACAAATGGTATGCCTTTACGCCATGTACAAACAGAGAAACAACATGTATCCCATTTGTTTACAATAAAAACAGATATATAAATAACAACAACAAAAAAAGGACTGTATAGAGGGAATAGAGGGGTGGGAGGGGTGGGGGGAAGGTAAAAATAACAGAATGAATCAACCAACATCACCCTATGTAAATTTATGATTACACAAATGGTATGCCTTACTCCATGTACAAACAGAGAAACAACATGTATCCCATTTGTTTACAATAAAAAAAATATGCAAACATTTAATTTTCATTTTAAGGGTATAAAATATCAGAAAAATCTAGGTCTTTTGATCAAGGCAAAATGAACAAATATTGTATTTGAAAAAGTATATATTCAGATATATTTATTTTAGAGAAATGATACAAAATAAACATTGGGCATATTTTCATAAAATAGCATTGCAAAAATTGTGTGCCTATGCAGGGAGTGAACTTTGAAACTACCAGGCTTAAAATGGCCCTTTGTGTTACCTAGAGTTTCTTCACCACACTGGAGAGATTATGAGCTATACACAAAAAATCAGTTTTATATTTATTGTGCATTTCTTCCTTGGATAACTAAATGAAAATCAGATTATTATAAATAGAGGGTTCCATTCAAATATCACATTTATAATATAAATTCTTCTTCTGAGTGATAATATTTTATGGTGTTTGAAGAATGATATGTAGAAATTCTCTTCATTATCCCAAAATTTAAATCTTTCACTCTTATAAGCTTAGTTTGTCCTTGTGACCATTTTCTTGTAATTATTATTTTGTATGTCAAGGGCACTTGTGATTTTATTAAATGTTGCTAAATTCGCATCTAATAAAGACCTTTAGCAATTTTATAGCTAATGTATAAGAAATTATTTTTTACTTTCACTTTGCACATTGCACATTTGAATACCCAGCACACAGATGACAATTATAAATGGCTTACATTTATGTGTTTGACTGTATCCCACAAAGATTTTTTTGAAGAATCTTCTAACTCTCATTTGAATATTAATATGTGTGTATGTAAAACTAAAATTCTTTACGATGAAATTACCTTTACCATACAATGCACCTTAATTGTGCATTTCAGAACACTATAATATTTTCTAATTAAATTCATTTGAAATTCAACCTATATAAGTACCAGGTAATTAATAAAATGTTTACAATATTTGATACAATATTTAGATCTTAGTTCATGATTAATAATGTACTAATATTACTCTCTTGAATTCCTTTCTCCCTTCTCTGACATGAGCAGCAAATTTGCTGGACATATCTTAGGCTTTATTCATCTCAAATACCTGTCACATTTCTACAATTGTCTGTTTTAGGTTTCTCTTCAAAGCTTCCAGGGTCCACAGAGTGCACCAATAAGGCATCCTAACAGTAGAGAAGAATGACACATCCCTTAAGAAGTGAGAAAGAAGATCAAAAAACATTGGAGGATCACAAATCTGAGTGAGGCCAATCTGGCAATTCAACAAGACCTGGTCTCAAAATAAAAAAATAGCTTCATTTTGCTCGTGAGGTGGCAGTGGGCTGGGGTTGGGACTGAGTCTCTGGGCCTTGCCTCTCCAGTGTGGAAGTCTCACTCTGATAAGCAGATGATAATACATAATGGGGGGTGGGAGAGAGGCAAGAATGGAGGAAGGATGCATTGTATAGAGGAAAAAGAGGGGTGGGGAGCGGGTAGAGGGTAGGAAGAACAACAGCATGAGACAAACATCATTACCTTATGTACACGTACAAATGGTGCACCTCTACTTTGTGTACAACCAGAGAAACAACAGTTGTACGCCATTTGTATACACTGAATCAAAATAAATAAATTTTTAAAAATTTTAAAAATAGCAAGGAATGGGGTGTTGCTCACTGGTAGTGTCCCCAGGTTCAATCCCCAGTACTGAAAAATAAAAGAAAAAAGAAAGAAAAAGTAAAAAAGATAGAAAGAAAGAGAATTGGAAAGAGGGGAGGGGAAAATGTGTATGGTTAAATCCAAGTTCCAACATCAGTGGGACAATTTGGAGGTTGTGGCTACACATTTCCACTAACAAACTTGAAAAAGAGAGTGTCAGGATCTACCTCTGTGTTAACCAGATCAATTATAAAACATACTGCATCATGTCTCCTCACTTTTATATTCTCCCCACTCTGCCATTCTTGTCTCCAGATGTCACCTCTAAAATTCCTTCTCTCAACTGTCTCTCGGTCTCTGTTACAGTAAAACCAAGCCACACAGTGGAAGCCAGGTGGTTTGTACATGGACAGTATTGTCACAATGAATGGATAAAGAAAATGTATATATATATATATACACAAACACACACGATGGAATTTTACTCAGCTAAAAAGAAGAGTGAAATTATGGCATTTGATGGTAAATGTATGGAGTTGGAGAATATCATGCTAAGTGAACTAAGCCAAACCCAAAAAAACCAAAGGCCCAATGTTTTCTCTGATATGCAGATGCTAATTCTAAATAACTTTGGGGGGGTGTGGTGGAATAGAATTACTTTGTATTAGGTAGAGGGGAGTGATGAGAGGGGAAGGAGTATGGGGCTAGGAAGGACAGTAGAGTGAAACAGACATTATTGCCTCATGTACATGTATGACTGCTTGACCCATGTGATCCTAAAATACATACTATTAGACAAATGAGAAATTATACACCAGTTATGTATGATCTATCAAAATGTATAAATGCATTCTACTGTCATGTACAACCAATTAGAACAAATAAAAGAAATTAATAATAAAATAGTAGAGACAAATTTAAGACTATGAAGAATATGTAGAAACTGCCTTTGTCAATTGCAAAATCCCTTGAATATTATCAACAGAAACATGTAGCCTCTGAATCACCATGTCTGAAGAGAGTCTCTTCTCCTGCCTGGTATATGTGACAATTATCACTTGCAATGTACTTTGCAATGTAGTGCTTGTCATTAGCAAGTTTCACTTCCCTTTTATCAAAAGTTGCTGGTTAACGGTGATAAACTCAGTGTCTATTTTTTAGCAACATCCTCATCAGAGAGATTTCAGAACATGACTAACATGTACAGGCGATAATGGGGGACTTGCGGGGTGGATCTTAAGGGAGGTGGGGAGGACAGAGTTGGCAAGGAAGATGACTGAGTAGGGAGTGGGTGTTGAAATTGCAGATCTCTCCTGTGTTTCAGAATTTAATATCCTGGTCAGATAAAACCGGGCATGTCTAACAGACTGCTCAGATTCTGCTTGAATATTGTCTACTTGGGGAACTAAAGGAAACTGAAACAGATATGCCAAAACTGTTTTAGAACTTTGAGGAAGGTTGAGAACTGGACATGTGATAATTGATGAATTGCTGCCTTAAGGGGCACAGTAGCCAGTCCATCAACCAAAGACAAAGGAGAATCCTGAAGTGAGTAGCCCGGTGACCACAGAAGTGCTGTGCCAACTGCTTTATCAGGTCAGAGTTAGCAGAAGGGGAAGCCGACATTGATCCATGTTTCTGAAGTGTTTCTACAAAAGCAGGAATCAGTTGCTAGCATTTAATTCTCAGAAAACAGTGTGGTTTTCTACCTAACAAAGGCCTCACTGGGGTGGGAAACTAGTATCTTGACCTGCCAGTATCTGCGGAAATAACTAAGAGGTCGTGCTGTGTTTAGGGACAATGTAGATTAGAAGATAAGAACAGATAGACTTGCATAAGGCAAAACACTCAGCTAGACCTGTAACTCAGTAGTATCCAAAAGGTAGGGAGGAGTTTAAAAACTAAACAGGAGAAATTCTGTGAGAATAGTAGCACAAATTTTTGAGTGTCCCTAAACTTCTCATAGAAACATGTGGAGCTACTGAAAAAGTAAAATCAAATGTCTCCGAGAAACACTTGTAACTAAGGAGGTAAGAACACTGGTATATCCATTTGCTGGGGATACCATAAATAATTCCACACACTGGGTAGTTCAGAACAGAATTGATTCCGTCTTATTTCTGGAACTTAACGTTTACAATCAGCTATTGGCAGGGCCATGCTTCCTCCGAGTTTGTGATGGAAAGATGTGCTCTGGGCCTCTCTCCTATCTCCTGGTAACCAATCATACCTTGCTGTGCAGTTGGCCATCTTCCCTTTTCCTTTCATATAATGTTTGCTCTCTGTAGAAAATGTTCCTTTTATCCTTATTTTAAAAAATGTCCCTTTTATTCTTATTTAAAAAAATTCTCACAAAACAAATCAATCATATGAGAACCCAATCTGACCTTATTGTGATTTGATCATGGGCAAAGACTATCTTCAAATAAGGCTAGAATCATAGATACTGAGTGTTGGAATTGCAACACCTTTTTGGGGTGTATATAACTCAACACATAACACCCAGCAGTCATAAAATAAATGTGGAATGCACAGACTTCCTTCAGTTAAACAAAGAATCTTATTGGCATCAGAGAGTATGCTAGAGGAACCAACACAGCAACAAGACTCTGATGCTCCTAAGAACTGGAGAAAATCAACGTATCAAACAAATTCTCACTGAAAAGCACGTGGCATAATCTAAGCAGAATCACTAAATTGGCAAAATTCTGCAACATCCAATTTATGGGTCTGTCTCTGGTGCTACTTTAAAGTGTATATATTGGGGAATGTGACTTGTTGATACTAGCAAACAAAACATCCCTCTGAGGACAAAGTCTTGCCTTAAAGAGATACTGTTAGTTGTGAAATGTGAATTGAACAGGACAGACAAGATGAGAAAAGAAGAGATGAAACAGAAAAATAGTGGAGGAGTAAATTGAAGGAGACAAATGACAGCATGCTGACATATTTTTTTGTCACTTCTTCGCAACAATTGAAAAGGAAACAAAGTCCCTGAAGCTAGACGAGAGATTCTATTCTTTCAGTCCTTGATGAAAGTGCAAATAACTCATATCAACTGGACATAAGAAGAAGAAAAAGATTGCAATTGGATCCTATATAATATTACAGTTAGAAAAAAAAAAAAAAAAAAAAGACCAAGAAACAGATTAAGATCCTTATGGATAGTGATGACTAATGGCAAAGATATGCCCATAAAACAGAAGAAAACAATAAGGTGTCACCTGAAAACTTGCACCAGACAGCACTGAACCTGTTAGGAATCCTTTACCCAAGGGTCATTGCAATTAGGGGAAAGACATCCACAGTCTAAACTCAACTCCAGGGAAACCTAGTGCCCTTCTGGGTTGCAGTTGGGTAATCTTAGGTGATCTGTGTTTGCCAACTGGCCTTACCCACAGAAAATAAAAATTCTTTTTCCTTTGTCAGAGGAGGTAGGAGTTCCCCCAAAATGAGGGAACCACTTTGTCACAGAAAAGGAGAAAACATGGGCACTCAACATGTTTTTGAATATCTAAAGGCCCCTGGTCTATGAGAATCACTGCCCTGGGTTGTAAAAATGGCCCAAGTCCTTTAAAAAGATTTAAACCCAGACACACTGAGGGCAGACCCAGTGCTGAGCCCACCCCCCCACACTGAGGTTGCACCTGGCACTGAGCCTGCCCACCACATCGAGGTCGGATGCCATTGCTGAGCCCGCCTGATCCCCACACCAAGGCCAAAGGCCGGTAGCTGAGCCTGCCTGCCCACCTGACCCTCTACTGCTGAGGGACACTGCCTGCCTCCATGCTGATTCAGCACACCCTTGCTGGGACTCCCCAGTGTCTTTGGAGGCTGGTGCAGGCATTTTGAATTATTCCTGACAGCGCGACCATCATCATTGGAAGGACAGCTCCCTTCCTGAGACACCTACAGGAGACTGGAGGCCCTTTGACAGGTACCTCTATTTTCTCACTTACATCCGACACCCTTTCCCCAATCTCTTGTTCACAACTAGAAATATTGTAAACAGTAATTGAACTGATCCTGTTTATTTTAAAAATGTTAAAAGTCTTTATAGGGGCTATCTGGTTCAGGGCTACATTTTCTTTGTATTGGGTGCTATTGATATTGATCTCCCCTTCAAAGGAGAGGTAGTGGAAAACTGCAGGGTCATAATAATCCTGCAGGAGGCAAAATTCAGTCTCTCTGATCTTCACTGCTAGAGGGGAATATACAGAAACAATATGAAAAAACAGGGGAAGAGAGTGTCCCTAACAAACCAACATGCTACTGTGATAAACTCCAATGACAGCCTGGCAGTAGAAATGACAGAAAAAGAGTTTAGAATCTGCATGATTAAAATGATCCATGAAGCAAAAGACAAGATAAGAGAGCAAATGCAGGCAATGCATGACCATTCCAGTAATCAGTTAAAAGAGCAAATGGAGAAAGCAAAAGAACACTTCAATAAAGAGATAGAGATTCTGAAAAAAAAAAAAAAAACAAAACAAAACAGAAATACTTGAAATGAAAGAAACAATAAAAAAAATTAAAAACTCAATTGAAAGCATCAGAAACAGACTAGACCTCATGGAAGACAGAACCTCAGACAATGAAGACAAAATATTCAATCTTGAAAATAAAGTTGAACATGAGAAGATGCTAAGAAGTCATGAACAGAACTTCCAAGAATTATGGAATATCATGAAAAGACTGAATTTAAGAATTATTGGAATTGGGGAAGGCACAGAGATACAAACCAAAGGCATGAACAACCTGTTCAATGAAATAATATCAGAAAATTTCCCAAACCTGAAAAATGAAATGGAAAATCAAATACAAGAGGCTTACAGAACACCAGGTGCTCAAAACTACAACAGAGCCACACCAAGACACATTATAATGAAAATACCTCACATTCAAAATAAAGGTAGGATTTTAAAGCCTGCTAGAGAAAAGTGTCTGATTACATATAAGGAGAAACCAATATAGATATCAGCAGATTTCTCAGTCCAGACTCTAAAAGCAAGAAGGGCCTGGAACATATATTTCAAGTTCTGAAAGAACACGGATGCCAACCAAGAATCCTATACCCAGCAAAACTAACCTTCAGATTTGATAATGAAATGAAATCTTTCCATGATAAACAAAAGTTAAAAGAATTTACAAATAGAAAGCCTGCCCTACAGAACATTCTCAGCAAAATATTTCATGAGGAGGAAATGAAAAACAACAATACAAGTCAGCAAAGGGAGGAACTACCTTAAAGGAAAAGCCAATCAAAGGACAAGTAAAAAACAAAAATAAGCCAAAATGAGCAGGAATACAAATCATATCTCAATAATAACCTTGAATGTCAATGGCCTAAATTCAATAATCAAAAGACATAGACTAGCAGATTGGATTAAAAAGAAAGACCCAATAATATGCTGCCTTCAAGAGACTCATCTCGTAGAAAAAGACATCCACAGACTAAAGGTGAAAGGATGGGGAAAAACATACCATGCACATGGACCCAGTAAAAAAGAAGGGGTCTCCATCCTCATATCAGATAAAGTGAACTTCAAACCTAAGTTGGTCAGGAGGATAAAGAAGGACATTTCATACTATTTAAGGGAAGCATAAAAGAGCAAGATATAACAATTTTAAACATTTATGCCCCCAAAAATAGAGCATCTACGTATATCAAACAAACCCTTCTCAATTTTAAGAATCAAATAGACAAAAACACATTAATAGTGGGGGACTTTAACACACCATTCTCACCATTGGATAGATCCTCCAAACAAAAACTGAACAAAGAAACTATAGAACTAAATAATACAATCAATGATATAGACTTAATGGATATTTACAGAGTATTTCATCCATCATCAAGCGAACATATTTTCTTCTCAGCACTCATGGATCCTTCTCCAAAATAGACCATATGCCATGCCATAGAAAAGCCATTAGTAAATACAAAAAATAGAGATCCTACTCTGTGTCCTATCAGACCATAATTGAATGCAATTAGAAATGAATGATAAAATAACAAACGAAAACTACTCATATACCTGGAGACTAAATAATATGCTACTGAATGATACAATGATAATAGAAGACATCAGGGAAGAAATAAAAAAAAAAATTCTTAGAAGTAAATGAGAACAATGACACAACATATCAAAATCTTTGGGACATTATGAAAGCAGTACTAAGAGGAAAGATCATTGCATTGAGCTCATACATTAAAAAAAAAAAAAGTAAACAATTAAATGACTTAACATTATACCTCAAAGCCCTGGAAAAAGAAGAACAGAACAACACCAAAAATAGTAGAAGTAGGAAATAATTAAAATCAGAACTGAAATCAATAAAATTGAAACAAGAGAAACAATTCAAAAAATTGACAAAACAAAAAGTTGGTTCTTTGAAAAAGTAAACAAAATTGATAAACCCCTAGCCACACTAATGAAGAGAAGGAGAGAAAACTCAAATTACTAGAATTTGTGATGAAAATGCAAAGATCACAACAGACACCACCGAAATACATAATATAATTAGAAACTACTTTGAAAATCTATACTCCAACAAAATAGAAAATATCAAAGACATAGGCAAATTTTTAGAGATATGTGATCCTCCCAAAATGAATCAGGATGACGTACACAATCTAAACAAATCAATTTAAAGCACTGAAATAGAATAAGCCATCAAAAGCCTACCAACCAAGAAAAGTCCAGGAACAGATGGATTTTCAGCTGAATTCTACAAGACCTTTAAAGAAGTACTGATACCAATACTCTTCAAAGTATTTCAGGAAATAGAAAAGGAGGGAACCCTTCCAAATTCATTCTATGAGACTAGTATCACTTTGATACCAAAACCAAAGACACATCAAAGAAAGAAAACTTTAGACCAATATTCCTGATGAACATAGATGCAAAAATCCTTAACAAAATACAAGCAAATCACATACAAAAATATATTAAAAAGATAGTGCACCATGATCAAGTGGAGTTTATCCCAGGGATGCAAGGTTGGTTCAACATCTGGAAATCAATAAATGTAATTCACCACATCAATAGACTTAAAGTTAAGAATCACATGATTATTTCAATTGATGCTGAGAAAACATTTGATAAAATACAGCACCCCTTCATGCTTAAAACACTATTAAAAATAGGAATAGTAGGAACATACCCCAATATTGTAAAGACTATCTATGCTAAGCCCACAGCCAATATCATTCTTTTTTTTTTTTTTTTTTTTTATTGGCCTAAGTTTTATTCTTTTTTTTGTTTTGTTTTGTTTTGTTTATTTATTTATTTTTAACGTTTACATAGGGTAATGATGTTTATTTTTTTCCCTTCCCCCCCACCCCTCCCACCCCTCTTTTCCCTCTACACAGTCCTTCTTTCCTTCATTCTTACCGCTCTCCTTAGCCTAACTCTAAACCTAACCCTAAACCTAATGCTAACCCCTCCCAACCCCCATTATATGTCCTTATCCGCTTATCAGCGAGATCATTCGTCCTTTAGTTTTTTGAGATTGGCTTATCTCACTTAGCATGATATTCTCCAATTTCGACCATTTGCCTACAAATGCCATAATTTTATCATTCTTCATTGCGGAGTAATATTCCATTGTATAAATATGCCACAGTTTCTTTATCCATTCATCAACTGAAGGGCATCTAGGTTGGTTCCACAATCTGGCTATGGTGAATTGAGCAGCAATGAACATTGATGTGGCTGTATCTCTGTAGTATGCTGATTTTAAGCCCTTCGGGTATAGGCCAAGGAGTGGGATAGCTGGGTCAAATGGTGTTTCCATTCCAAGCTTTCTGAGGAATCTCCACTCCACATTGCTTTCCAGAGTGGCTGCACTAATTTGCAACCCCACCAGCAATGTATGAGTGTTCCTTTTTCACCACATCCTCGCCAACACCTGTTGTTGCTTGTATTCTTGATAATCACCATTCTAATTGGGGTGAGATGAAATCTTAGGGTAGTTTTGATTTGCATTTCCCTTATTACTAGGGATGTTGAACATTTTTTCATATATCTGTTGACTACTTGTACATCTTCTTCTGTGAAGTGTCTGTTCATTTCCTTAGCCCATTTGTTGATTGGATTATTTGTATTCTTCGTGTAGAGTTTTTGAGTTCTTTATAGATTCTGGAAATTAGCACTCTATCTTAGGTATGGTTGGCAAAGATATTCTCCCACTCTGTAGGCTCTCTCTTCACATTACTGATAGTTTCCTTTGCTGAGAGAAAGCTTTTTAGTTTGAATCTATCCCAGTTGTTGATTCTTGCTTTTATTTCTTGTGCTATGGGAGTCCTGTTAAGGAAGTCTGATCCTAAGCCAACAAGTTGAAGATTTGGACCTACTTTTTCTTCTATAAGATGCAGGGTCTCTGGTCTGATTCCGAGGTCCTTGATCCATTTTGAGTTGAGTTTTGTGTAGGGTGAGAGATAGGGGTTTAATTTCATTCTATTGCGTATGGTTTTCCAGTTTTCCCAGCACCATTTGTTGAAGAGCCTATCTTTTCTCCATTGCATATTTTTGGACCCTTTGCCTAGTATGAGAAAATTGTATTGATTTGGGTTTGTTTCCATGTCCTCTATTCTGTACCATTGATCTACCTGTCTATTTTGGTACCAATACCATGCCGTTTTTGTTACTATTGCTTTGTAGTAGAGTTGAAGATCTGGTATTGCAATATCCCCTGCTTCGCTCTTGCTACTGAGGATTGCTTTAGCTATTCTAGGTTTTTTATTCTTCCAGATGAATTTCATAATTGCTTGCTCTATTTCTGCAAGGTACATCATTGGGATTTTAATTGGAATTGCATTGAATCTGTATAGCACTTTAGGTAGTATAGCCATTTTGACCATATTAATTCTGCCTATCCAGGAACATGGGAGATCTTTCCATCTTCTAAGGTTTTCTTGAATTTCTTTCTTTAGTGTTCTGTAGTTCTCACTGTAGAGGTCTTTCACCTCTTTTGTGAGATTGATTCCCAAGTATTTTATTTTTTTCGATGCTATTGTGAATGGGGTAGTTTTCCTAATTTCTCTTTCTGAAGATTCATCACTTATGTATAAAAATGCATTGGATTTATGAGCATTGATCTTGTAACCTGCTACTTTACTGAATTCACTTATGAGTTCTAAAAGTTTTCTGGTGGAATTTCCAGGTTCCTCTAAATATATAATCATGTCATCAGCGAACAGGGATAGTTTGAGTTCTTCTTTTCCTATTCGTATCCCTTTAATTTCTTTGGTTTGTCTGATTGTTCTGGCTAGAGTCTCAAGGACGATGTTGAATAGAAGCGGTGAAAGAGGGCATCCCTGCCTTGTTCCAGTTTTTAGGGGGAACGCTTTCAGTTTTTCACCATTTAGAATGATATTAGCCATGGGCTTAGCGTAGATTGCCTTTATAATGTTTAGGAATGTTCCCACTACCCCAATTTTTTCTAGTGTTTTGAGCATGAAGGGATGCTGTATTTTATCGAATGCTTTTTCTGCATCTATTGAAATAATCATGTGATTCTTAACTGTAAGTCTGTTGATATGGTGAATGACATTTATTGATTTCCAGATGTTGAACCAACCTTGCATCCCTGGGATAAAACCCACTTGATCATGGTGCACTATCTTTTTAATATATATTTGTATGCGAATTGCTAAAATTTTGTTGAGAATTTTTGTGTCGATGTCATTAAGGATATTGGTCTGAAATTTTCTTTCCTCGATGTGTCTCTCTGGTTTAGGTATCAGGGTGATCTTGGCTTCATAGAACGAGTTTGGGAGGGTTCCCTCCTCTTCTATTTCATGGAATAGTTTGAGGAGTATTGGAATGAGCTCTTCTTTAAAGGTTTTGTAGAACTCGGCTGAGAACCCATCTGGTCCTGGACTTTTCTTTGTTGGTAGGCTTTTGATGACCTCTTCTATTTCATTGCTTGAAATTGGTTTATTTAAGTTGTGTATGTCCTCCTTGTTCAGTTTAGGTAATTCATATGTCTCTAGAAATTTGTTGATGTCTTCGAGGTTTTCTTTTTTGTTGGAGTATAGATTTTCGAAATAGCTTCTAATTATGTTTTGTATTTCACTCGTGTCTGTTGTGATGTTTCCTTGTTCATTCCGAATTTTAGTAATTTGAGTTTTCTCCCTCTTTCTCTTTGTTAGTGTGGCTAAGGGTTTATCAATTTTATTTATTTTTTCAAGGAACCAACTATTTATTTTGTTAATTTTTCCAATTGTTTCTTTTGTTTTGATTTCGTTGATTTCGGCTCTAATTTTAACTATTTCCTGTCTTCTACTACTTTTGGTATTGGTCGGCTCTTCTTTTTCTAGCGCTTTGAGCTGTAGTGTTAAGTCGTTTATTTGTTGATTTCTACTTCTTTTTTTGAATGCACCCCATGAAATAAATCTTCCTCTAAGTACTGCTTTCATAGTGTCCCAGAGATTTTGATATGATGTGTCTTTGTTCTCGTTTACTTCTAAGAATTTTTTATTTCCCTCCTGGTGTCTTCTGTTATCCATTCATCATATAATAGTGTATTATTTAGTCTCCAGGTATTGGAGAAGTTTCTGTTTTTTATTCTGTCATTTATTTCTAATTTCAATCCATTATGATCTGATAGAGTACAAGGTAGTATCTCTATCTTCTTGTATTTGCTAACAGTAGCTTTGTGGCATAAAATATGGTCTATTTTAGAGAAGGATCCATGTGCTGCTGAGAAGAAAGTGTATTCGTTCTTTGTTGGATGGTATATTCTATATATGTCCGTTAAGTCTAAATTGCTGATTGTGTTGTTGAGATCTATAGTTTCTTTATTCAATTTTTGTTGGACGATCTATTCAGTGGTGAGAGAGGTGTGTTAAAATCGCCTAGTATTATTGTGTTGTGGTCTATTTGATTTCTGGAATTGAGAAGGATTTGTTTGACATACGTGGATGAGCCACTGTTTGGGGCATAGATATTTATGATTGTTATGTCTTGCTGATTTATGCTTCCCTTAAGCAGCATGTAATGTCCTTCTTTATCCCTTCTGACTAGTTTTGGTTTGAAGTCCACATTATCTGAGATGAGGATGGATACTCCAGCTTTTTTGCTGTGTCCGTGTGCATGGTATGTTTTTCCCCATCCTTTCACCTTTAGTCTATGGGTGTCTCTTTCTATGAGGTGAGTCTCTTGCAGGCAGCATATTGTTGGATTTTTCTTTTTAATCCAATCTGCCAGTCTGTGTCTTTTGATTGATGAATTCAGGCCATTATCATTCAGGGTTATTATTGTGATATGATTTGTATTCCCAGTCAATTGACTCATATTTGTTTTTGACATGATTTGGTTTCTCCTTTATTTGGCTATTCCTTTAGGCTAGCGCCTCCTGTTGCTGATTTGCATCGTTGTTTTTCATCTCTTCCTCATGGAATATTTTGCTGAGAATGTCCTGTAATGCTGGCTTTCTTTTTGTAAATTCCTTTAGCTTTTGTTTATCATGGAAGGATCTTATTTCATCGTCAAATTTGAAGGTAAGTTTTGCTGGGTATAAGATTCTTGGTTGGCATCCGTTTTCTTTCAGGGCTTGGTATATGTTGTTCCAGGCCCTTCTGGCTTTTAGGGTCTGGATTGAAAAATCTGCTGATATTCTTATTGGTTTCCCTCTGAATGTAATTTGATTCTTTTCTCTCGCGGCCTTTAAAATGCTGTCTTTATTTTGTATGTTAGGTATTTTCATAATAATGTGCCTTGGTGTGGGTCTGTTGTAATTTTGTATGTTTGGAGTTCTATAAGCCTCTTGTACTTGGTTTTCCATTTCATTCTTCAGATTTGGGAAATTTTCTGTTATTATTTCATTGAATAGATTTTTCATTCCTTTGGTTTGTTTCTCTAAGCCTTCCTCAATCCCAATAATTCTTAAATTTGGCCTTTTCATGATATCCCATAATTCTTGTAGATTCTGTTCATGATTTCTTACCATCTCTTCTGTTTGGCCAACTTTGCTTTCAAGATTAAATAATTTGTCTTCAATGTCTGAGGTTCTGCCTTCCAGGTGTTCTATCCTATTGGTTATGCTTTCTATGGAGTTTTTAACTTGGTTTATTGTTTCCTTCATTTCAAGTATTTCAGTTTGTTTTTTTTTTCAGTATCTCTAACTCTTTATTGAAATGATCTCTTGCTTCCCGTATTTGGTCTTTTAACTGTTGATTGGTGCGATCATTTAATGCCTGCATTTGCTCTTTCATCTCCTCCTTCAATGCCTGCATTTGCTCTTTCATTTCCTCATTAGCTTCCCTGATCGTTTTAATTACGTACATTCTGAACTCCCTTTCTGACATTTCTTCTGCTGTGCTGTCATTGGGTTTTATTGATGTAGTATCTAGGTTTGTTTGGGACATTTTCTTCCCTTGTTTTCTCATATTGGTCAGTTGTCAGTGGGACCCTGAGATATTGCAGTTTTCCGCTACTGGCTTATAGTGTCCCGGTAGATTTCCAGTGTATCACCTCCCAGCCTTCAGTAGCCTGATGTCTTGGAGGAATCTGATAAAGCAGCACATCCGAAGAAACTGCCCCTAGCCCCCTACTGGTTCCACGATTTGGAACTGGCTCTGTGCTGAAATGCTCTCACTGTGGGCCTGCACCGTGCAGCTGGCCGTGTGGGAGGAGCCCACTGCGGGAGTGTGGAAGGCTACCTTGGGAAGACTCTAGCTGCCCTGCCCGGCTCCAATAAGCCACCTCTATCTGGGCCTGCCACCTGGGCCGAGCTTTACCCAGTGGGCAGACTCACCCGTGGCTGTATTTCAGTCCGAGTCTCTCAATGCCTCCCCTTCTTAACTCCTGGGTTCTGGAGCGACTGGGGGTGCAGTCTCCCTCTAGGCCGCCATCTTGGATCGCCCCATGATGAGAGCCTGCAGCCGGAGTGGGCAGAGCCGCCTGAAGAGGTCTCTGGCTGCCCTGCCCTGATCCCAGAGTCTGCTTGCGGATCGAGGCTCTCCGTTGGTTCGGGGGCTTGTCGCTGGTTCTATGTAGAAAGTCTCTCACTGGGCGGTCAGCTCCGAGAACGGCACCTCCCACCGCAGGGGTCCAGACTACTTGGGGAAGTCTCTGGCTGCCCTATCTGGTCCCTGAATCTGCTTGCGTGCCAGAGTATTATGCGATGCGCTGGCTCCGGGACTCGGAGCTTGTTCTCGCCAACATCATTCTTAATGGAGAAAAACTGAAAGCATTTCCTCTAAAAACTGGAACAAGACAGGGATGCCCTCTTTCACCATTTCTATTCAACATTGTCCTTGAAACTCTTGCCAGAGCAATTAGACAGACCAAAGAAATTAAAGCGATACAAATAGGAAAAGAAGAACTTAAGCTGTCACTATTTGCTGATGACATGATCCTATATTTAGAAGATTCCAAAACTCTACTAGAGAACTTCTAGAACTAATAAATGAATTCAGTAAAATAACAGGATATAAAATCAATATGTGCAAATCTAAAGCATTTCTATTCATAAGTGATGAATCCTCTGAAAGAGAAATTAGGAAAAACACTCCATTCACAATAGTCTCAAAAAAAAATAAATAAAAACTTGGGAATTACTCTAACAAAAGAGGTAAAAGACCTCTACAATGAAAACTATAGAACATTTAAAAAAGAAATTGAAGGAAACCTTCGAAGATGGAAAGATCTCCCATGTTCTTGGATAGGCAGAATAAACATTGTCAAAATGGCCATTCTTCCAAAGGCACTATACAGATTCAATGCAATTTCAATTAAAATCCCAATGGCATTCCTCATAGAAATAGAGAAAGAAATCATGAACTTCATCTGGAAGAACAAGAGACCTCGAATAGCCAAAACAATCCTGAGCAGGAAACGTGAAACAGGAGGTATCACAATACCAGACATTAAACTATACTACAGAGCAATAGTAACAAAAACAGCATGATATTGGTACCAAAATAGACAGATAGACCAATGGTACAGAATAGAAGACACAGAGCTAAAACCACATAAATACAGTCACCTCATACTAGACAAAGGAGCCAAAAACATACAATGGAGAAAAGATAGCCTATTCAACAAATGTGCTGGAAAAACTGGAAATCCATATGCAGTAAAATGAAATTAAACCTCTATCTCTCGCCCTGCACAAAACTCAACTCAAAATGGATCAAAGACATAGGAATTAGACCAGAGACTCTGCACCTAATAGAAAACAAAGTAGGCCCAAATCTTCATCATGTTGGCTTAGAATCAGACTTCCTCAACAAGACTCCCAAAGCACAAGAAATCAAAGCAGGAATCAATAAATGGGATGGACTCAAACTAAAAAGCTTTTTCTCAGCAAAGGATACAATCAAGAATGTGAAGAGAGAGGTTACAGAGTGGGAGAAAATCTTTTCCACATCCTCTTCAGATAGAGTACTTATCTCCAAAATTTATAAAGAACTTACAAAACTTTACAACAAAAATAAAAAGAACCCAATCAATAAATGGGCCAAGGAACTGGACAGAAACTTTACAGAAGAAGACACACAGGCAATTAATAAATATATGAAAAAGTGTTCAACACCTCTAGTAATTAGAGAAATGCAAATTAAAACAACTCTAAGATTTCATCTTACTCCAATTACACAATCAATAATAGATGTTGGCATGGATGTGGGGAAAAATGTACACTCATACATTACTGGTGGAGTTGCAATTTGGTGCAGCCACTCTGGAAAGCAGTATGGAGAATCCTAAGAAAACTTGGAACGGACCCATATTTTGACCCAGTTATCCCACTCCTTGGTTTATACCCAAAGGACCTAAAATCAGCCAACTACAGTAACACAGCCACATCGATGTTTATAGCAGCTCAGTTCACAAGAGCTAGATTGTGGAACCAACCAAGATGCCCTTCAACAGATGAATGGACAAAGAAACTCTGGTATATATACACAATGGAATACTATTCAGCCATAAAGAAGAATAATATTATGGCATTTGGAAATAAATGGATGGAATTGGAGAATATCATGCTAAGTGAAATAAGCCAAGTCCAATAAACCAAAGGCCAAATGTATTTCCTGATAAGTGGAGAATGATATATAATGGGGGTGGAGGGTGGGGAATGAGAGAATAATGGGGGAACTTTAGAATATGTAGTAGGAAATGAAAGGGAGGGGGGTATGAAAAATGATGGAATGAGACAGACATTATTACCCTATGTACATGTATGATTGCACGAATAGTATGAATCTATATTGTGTACAACCATAGAAATGAAATTATGTACCCCATTTGTGTACAATGAATCAAAATGCAGTCTGTTGAAAATTAAAAGCAAAATAAAAATAATAAATAATTTTAAAAAAACCTCATGGAATGTATTACAGCTATTAATTGAGTCAATGCATTTTCCTGACATATAGTACTGCTTAGTAAACATTAGATTTAAAAAGAAAAAAAAAAAGATTTAAATCCAGAGTGATAGAAGACCATTCAGTCATGAGCTCTAATAATAGGCAATGCTCCATAAATAGGTAATAAGTAGACCAAGCAGGAAAGTTCTGGAAAGGGAAGACAAAGGTCTGACAGTTGACAGAAAAGCCCCTTCCACCAGGCACCTATAACCTGTTCTGAAAACACAGAACTCTGTGTATGTGTGTGTGTGTGTGTGTGTGTGTGGTGGGGGACACTGAAGAGTGCAAGAGGACTCAGAAAATGAAATATAGCATCAAAGAATATCATTACCAGTCTCGCAAAAACTCAGAAGTGATATAATTTCAAGAAAAAACATGAAAACAAAATCAAGGAAACAAGGTGGATTTACATAAATTATATATAAAAGTGAACAACTCCTAAATTTAAAAAAGTTTCAAAGTATTTCTCTGAAGCAAATGTAACATGTTTTTGTCAAAATTCAACAAGTACTGCTCCAATAATGCCTCTTCAAGAATTATAACCCAAATAAACATTGACAATGCCAGAAAAATATATGTACCTAAGATCATTTATTATAATATTAATTACAGATTTAAAGTAGATTGTTCATTAAGAATGTCCATACAGTGGGATAGTATGCAGCTATAAAATGGAATAAGGAATAATTCTCCACTAGAAGTTTAATGATTGATAGTAAGGACAATTTTTAAGCTAAAAATTAAAATCAAGTAGTATTCTTCTATTATGCATATAAATTGTTGATTAAGAAATGTGGATATAATATGTATATATTAAAATAATATAAAAAGGCTAAAATGGTATAGGGTGTAAACCTATATTTTAAAATTTATATTTGTGAAAATACTTTGTTTTGTAAATTTGGCTTTAGATTTATATAAATATTCCACACAAATATAAAAAAAATCTTCCAAAAAAATCTTAAAAGCCATCTGAATCTAGTTAATAATTTTTTAAAATAAGATACAGCTGTAAATCCAGATGGCAATAACAGAGATGAACATTGAAAGTACCTATAACATAGTCATTTGACAAAGCATCTTTTATATTCCCTGAGAAGATAAATTATGATAATAGTAATAAACTCTTTTCAATAACTGTGTTGTAATAGGTTGAGTCTATTATTATTCTGATGCTATTGTATAGGTATTATGAAATAAAGCAAGTAAGTAGTTATACTTAAATCTAAACTCTTTATACTTAGGTAAAATGTGATACAAGTCTAAGATTGAATATTTAAGAAAGAATTATACCATGACCTTGAACTAGAATTACCAATGTGAACTGACACTTTATTTTTTATAAAGTGTGCACACTTCCTAACACTACCAGTGTGAAATATTCTCTCTACTACCCAAATATGGTGTCAGAACTGCCCAGTGCATCCTGGAGAAATAGAGAGTTGGGGTAGAATTGTGAAAGAACTGAGAAATTGTATGTCATTTAAGAAAGGAAGAGAGCCTTTCAAAGACTACTGTGTCAACTAAGAAATGTTTCCAAGGAAAGAGTTAGAAAATTGGATAAAATTATGAATAATAATTCAGTGGGTTATAAAACTCATCAAATAAAATTGAATCTATCATTCTAATGAGGGAAAAAAACAAGTTTGCTTAAATACATACAAAGTTAAAGAATGAATTTATTTTTTCTCAAAATTTCATATATAAGAAGCATGAATTAAATAAGTATCCAAATTTTTAAGGTTAACAATACCTAAAGGAACTGAATTGTTAATGACACTATTCATAGAATTGTTCCATAGAATAAATATGGAATGATATAGTTAGAATATTGTGACTTAAAGGCCTAACACAATAATAATTAAAAACCTTATAATTGCAGCTTGCATTTTTGCATTGGACATTAATATCTCTCCATCAAAGAGAAAATGGTGGAGAAAGGGAGAGAAAAAGAGAGAAAGATGAGGAAATGGAAGAATAGAAAGAGGAAGAATGAAACTAAGAAGGAAAGAAGGGCAAGGGAGAAGGACGGGACCGGGGAGTGAAGGAAGAAGCAAACACTGAACATTCTGGAAAGAGTGAACAATACTCTCTGAGCATTAGTCCTGCCAGATACTAAGCCTGGCTAGGAAGAGCTTGCTGAGAGCATGCCTCTGCACCTAAGCTGCACACAGAAATTCAGTGGATTATAAAACTAATCAAATAAAAATGATTATTCAAATATTAAATAAATATTCAAATGACACCATGGGAATGAGATCAGAACTTGGAATGTGAAAAATACTTAGGAAAATCAAACTGATTTTGTCAGTAAAGAAATTCTAATGAACATTATTGTTTGGTAAAAGAGAGATTTAAATAACACATAATGTCTTAACAGTACATGGTCCATATTTAAACTCTGATATTTTTTAAGTTATTGTTAATGCATTTATATGACTAGGGAAATGAGATACTTGATCACTTTAAGAAATTATTGTTAATTGCTTTGTGTAGTAATTTTATGTGTTCAGGGATAATCCTTGTATTTTACTGGTGAATACTAAGATATTCTAAATGTGGTGTCTTACAGAAATTTCCTTTTAAAACAGTCTTTTGGTGGGTATTGATAGATGAAATTTATTATCATCAATCGATAATTTTTAATGACTACACTAATTCAGTGAATTTTGTATTCTTTATTGTGTGGCTATTGAGGTTCTACTTGGATTGATTTTTGGTCCAGAGATTTCCTTAAAGTCCTTGATAACAGTAAGTCCCCCAGACTTTGTCTAAGGGCACTGTGCTCATTTTCAGGCATGCCTTCAATGCCCCTCAGAGAATTTGCAACACTGCCTTAGCCTTCATTTGCTGCTTGGGCCTCAAGGGCAGCAGAAATGAGTTAGGCATTTGAAAAGACTACCCTGGGCATGCACAGGTCTCTGCATATGTATGTAACAACTTAGAGTTTCCAGAATTTCCAGAATTTCTCTGCTCACCTAAGTGTCCATTGAAGTCAAAGTTTTGGGGGGAGTTCTGAATTTTCTATGCTAGAAGGGATCATGTAAAAATAAGGCACTGCAGCATGAAATGGTATTTTTGAAAAGCATTGGATAGTTTTAGAAAGAATGAGAATCTGGAATTCTTTTATTCTTGCACGAAGGCTTTCTAAAGCCCAGGAAATTTCTAGAAGGGTTCTAAAAGAATGTACAAGTTGTTACAGCCATAGGTCTGTGTACTCCAAAGGCTAAGTATAAGAGTATAAGTTGAAGTCACATTCTTGTGAAAGCAGTGAGGTGAAAACAGGAACACTTCAGAAATACTTCCTGTAATCTTGGAGATGTGAACGGACCTCGGAGTATAGATGTTACTCTGAATCCCCACCCCTACTCCTGAAATATTCTTAACAACCAAATCTTTTCACCCTTTATCTAAGAAAGCTGCTTCTATGCTGTGCTTGAATAGACACTATCATTTCACAGTTCCCATAATCTGTAGTTCCTCCCCAGATGCAACCAGTCAAATACCTTTGTGACTGCAGTGTGAGCGAACAGGTTCAACATCAAAAGAAAGCATTAGTCACAACTCAGATGGAAAAGACTGCTAATTTTTTTCAAATATATGTACAAGAATGGATTCTAGGTTGAAATGTAGAAAGATTTGATTTTTATTAAACTAAAAATGATACTCATGTATGTTATAACCAACAATATGGTGTGATTGCCCATTTTTCTAATTCTTTACCATAATTTTTACCAAAATATCAACTCAAGAGTGGTCCATAATGAATAAAATTATAATGCCAATTTTATTTATTGGATTCTCTAGTAGAATTTTTAGAGCAAATTATCCCTTGGGACTGCTCATCCATCGAAGGACTATATCATCAATAGAGCCCAAAGTATATTCTTTTCATATAAAATCTGAGAAATATGTTGGTGAAGGTTATAATATGGTGGGTTACTCTTTGATGGTCTGTAATTGCAATAGTAGGAATTATATTTGATGTAAACTCTCTGGTTTTTATGAGAAGGCAGTGAACCAAAGTAAGTAATGTGTATATAGTGTTTATATTTTTATGAATCAATTAAAATAAACTTAAAGAAACACAAATAAGTTGGATATGTTTAGCTCAGTATATTTTTTAATAGTACCTAACATAGTACGGTTTCTTCAGTAACTAAAATATGTGCACATAATATGATATGTGTAACTGTGGCTATTCCAATGATCACTTCAATCAGTATAATAATCTAATTAGGTCTGAGTCTTAACATATCCATAAATTCATGAAGGAAGAGGGTCAAAGTAACTTTCCAATAGACTATACATTTCTGTCTTCCCTGCTATTATTTCTACTTGATTTCTTTCTTCACAAAGAAAATGAGCTCTAATGATTTTGGGGCAGTAACTTTGATCTTATATTTATTCTAAGGGGTGGGAAACACTAAGCTGGTTTAGCAATTAAAAAGGAATTTTATAAAATTTAGGAGATATGGAGATTTGGAAAAAGCACAACTTTGTGATTTTTCTATTTGAAATCCTTGACTTTTTCCTAGTTATTAAATAGAAAGATTAGAAAGATAGAATGCTATAATTGAGTAAAACCATATATTATTTCTCTCAGCTCCAAATGAATGGATACTTTGGTAGAAAATACTATCTTAAAACATTTAAATTTCTATTCCTTTCTAAAATAATAAACCCACTTGAAGATAGAGAATCCAAATCAATGAACACCATTTTCCAAAGAGGATTCTTAAGACTGGATTAAAAAGTAAGCATTTGGGAGTTTAGCTCTGTTGAAGAATTTCTGCATAGTACATATGAAGTCTTGGGTTAAATTTCCAACACCAAAAATGTTAAATAAAATAAGCATTTACTTTTAACTCTAGATTTCTTAGCAAAAAAATACGAATAACAACAGATTTTATATAAATTTAATCATGATTACTGCAAAATGTAGGTATTTTTCCCAGATGTAAACATTTTATACTTCACATTAGTACAACACTTGTTACATAATGTGTAGTTTTATAGCTAGTACATGTCTATTATTCTCTCATAAAATACTAAAAACAAATGGAACCCAAGAAATGTTTTCCTTCCAAAATCTTTTAAGGAAAGTGCAGTTCCCTGTCTGAGCATAGCGTTACACGATTGCATGAGTTTTCAACTGCTGCTAAGGCAAATATAGCACAAACCATGTCTTTGTGTCACCGTGTTTTGGCGTAACACATATTTACTTGTAATTCTGCATGTTAGAAATCTGGGCTTAGTCTATTATTTTCTTTGTTTCACGATTCAGAAGGTTAAAATCAAAGTGTTAGAGCACACCAACTTTCATCGTAGCCCCCAGGAAAGAAGAGCCTGCTTCTCAGATCATTCCAGTTGCTGGGAAAGTTCAGTCTTTTGTGGTTGAAGGGCTGAAGCCCCATCTCCTTGCTGGCTGCCACCCTTGAGTTTCTCTGCTTAGGTTGTCTGAGTTCCTCTTTATACAGTTTCCACTTTTTTCAATCTAGTGACAGTATCTGAAATCCTTCAAAACTGATTTCACTTCGAGAAAATTCTTTGTTTCTTTATAACTCATTATGGTTATAATGGGTCTATGCAGATAACCCAGGATAATCGGCTTTTCTTTAAAGTTCATAATCTGAATTTTACCTGCAAAGTCCCTTTGGCCATGCCATTTAACATATTCACAGTTTTCATGGATTAGGGCATGGATATCTTTGGTGGCAGACTGAGCAAGAAACGTGGTCTGCCCACCTAAAAATAAGATATGATCGAGATTTGCAAATCTAGAGTAAAGTAGGCATTTATGCCAAGCCAAGTTCTGCAGGTCTGAGTTGTGTCGATAACTTCAATACTCTCCCTCGATACTTACCACTAAGATGTCACATTGTCCTTAATCGCCATTTACCTGGTCCTAATTATCTGTTGACTGATCATTGAGGTTTATTTGTGTTTCTGTAAAATGCAGCTCAAGAAGGCAATGAATTATCACAACTTTTTGGCTTCACCCTGTGAGGGCATTAGAAGACAATGGGGAAAAAATTCTCCAAGGATCATAAATTTTACATTTATTTGCCATTTTTATTAAGAAGACATGATTATGTGAGGTAAAGATTTAGGCTAGGTTTTGGAAGTTATTAAAGTTATTATGAATTTGTCCTACAGAGAATGGATTCAGCAACACAACAGTACAAAGATCAGTGAAAAATTTTGTATACAAACTTATTAAAAGTTAGATAGTATGAATTAAGCACTTGTCTTTTGTTCACCAAACGCCTCTCATGGTAAAAATAGGATCATGAGAAATTACTTGGAGATTCTGTTTCTATCAGCTTAACCCATTTTGTCTCATCGTCCCAGATGTGAAACACATGAAAAATCAAATATTGTAGCTGGGCACGGTGGCACTCCCCTCTAATCCCAGTGACTAGGGAAGCTGAGGCAGAAGGATCTCAAGTTCAAAACCAGCCTCAGTAATTTAGAGAGGCCCTAAGCAACTCACTCAGACCCTGTCTCTAAATAAAATACAAAATAGGGTTGTGGATTTGACTCAGTGTTTGAGTGCCCCTGAGTTCAATCCCTGGTACCCTTCTCTCCAAAATCAAATATTGTATATATGACATAATTATATAGCAGTTATATAATTATATAACAGTTATATAATTATAATATGCACACAATAATATTAATTGATAGAATAGTAAATAAGCTCTAGATTATGATTTGGAACCTATTTTAATGCACCTTGGTCAATTTTGCTAAAGTATACTCATGATTGAAAACTTGGGACTTAATGGATTAATACTTTCTTAATAGATTCATATTAAATATTGGAAACAATGAGAAGAGAATATGTATATGTTTGAGTATATGTTCCTTCAACAAGTTTAATAATTATAACCAGGTATAAGATTATAATGTGCCAAAGAGAAAGACCAAATGTAATAGTAGCATACCCTGAGGGTTCAGATTAGGTGCTAGTAAAATCAAATATATTGGACTCTTTATACCATGAAAAGATTTAGCATTTTTAATCTCGCTAGAAGAGATAGTTACTGTACATTTTTCCTTCTGCCACAGAAAAGCATCACTATTTGTGTATTAGAAGAATGTGTTATATACTGCCATAACTGTAACCACTATAATTTTTCTAGTCTACAAATTTACTGTACAACAATTTTTTAAAAAAATCATCGATAATAATGTTAGCTAAATACTTATAGAATTCTCTGGATTACTAGATATTCTCTATATTGTGACAACTGATTATAAAATTAGGATGTTCTACTGCATACTTAGGCATGGTCTCAGTTTGAAATAAGTAACTTTCCACTTTGAGTTCTTTTCTGCAAAATGTAGTATATGATCTGCACCAAAACCAAAGTATGAATTTTTTTTCTTTTTTTTTTAACCTAGAGTCATGAAAAAGTTTCAGAAATAAAGAGTAGGATTTGGTAATCATATTTCATAATTATACTAATTACATATTGTATACTATATAATATGTATTCATATATATTAATAATTATATATCCCACTGAGTCTTTCTTTTCTGGTTATGAAACTCTGAATTCTGTTGTGTAGTCCCATAGAATGGAATGCTTACATAAAGAGGAATATTTGTGTAAGTAAATTGAAACCAATCATGCTAGTAATCATTCAGGGTATTCTTGCTACTTAGAAAATTCAACAGGATTTATGATATTGACTTGATTTTCATTTTCAGAAGAAAAATTGATTGCTTTTACCCAATTGATGGGGAATACTAGCCCTTTGGGATAAAGTCTTGAGAAGACATCTTAAGGTACCTCAAACCTTGTACCCTGAACTGTGGCTGCCACTCTGCATGCTCACACTCTTACAGGAGTTAGCATTGGACTCATACTGTGGGATGAATTGTATACTAGGCTGTTATAAAGTCAAAGTCCTGAAACCAATATCTGTGAATGTGACAATATATGAAAATAAGTTCGCTGAAGATGTAAACAGTGAAGGAGCTCAGGGTGAGACCATTTTTTTTCATTCAGGTGGAATGCAAATCCAAAGAAAAGTGTCCGTATAAGAAAGGAAGAGGAGAAAACTACAGGAAGCAACTGGACCAAGTGAAGAAGGTTGTAATGACCAGAGGCAGGCAGTTGGAATCCAGGAAATCCCCCGTATTTCAAGTTGTCATTGGAAGGGAGCAGAGCTGCATAGGACAGGTTCTCAGGGTCTGCAGAGAATAGCAGGCCAACATAGAAAACAAGGAGTGTCTGAGGAAATATCAGAGCCAAGAGGAGCTGAGGAGAACAGGATGACTAAATGTAAGGTGGAATCCTGAGTGGAATCATGGAGTGAAGCAAGGGAAATCAAAGATGTGCAAAACGTTATAAATAACAATTTAGCAGTCCAGGCTCATTAATTGTAACTAAGGTATGACTGATATTAGATTCTAATCATGGAGAAACTAGGTGTGTGACATGGAAGCATTGCGTTCCATCAGCTATTTTCAGAAAGTTTTAAAGTGTTCTAAAACAAAAAGTATTTTATTCAAAGAGTAAGTTCTATGCCTACTTTTTTCATTTTATTGCATTTAATATATAATACTTTTTAAAAATACTCTATGAAAAGTATTGTTATTCTTTTTCATGCAATACAAATTCCTGTTTTTTTTTTAATTAAACAATTATGAGGCTATACCAGTTAAATTGACATTTGACACCCATGCAGTTAAGTGTTATCAGTCAAGAAAATAATTCAAAATCTATTAGATATTTATGTTTGCAGATATGGAATTCTGCTTTTTATTTCTCTCTACAGTTATAAAAAAATCTGACAGTTAACTTGATTATTTTTTTTCTCCTTATTTTTGCCCTAATCTTTCCAAATTCTCAACTTTCCTTCATCATCTTTTATACATACATAACTTCTTATCCTAGGTTGGCTGGACATTTTTTTATATAAGTGAAATCTTAAAAAGTATCATTAAATTTTTTTAAAAATATATAAATGCTATGAATATAGAGAATCGATTAATTATTATTATTTATTTTTATTATTAAGTTGACTTTTTAATAGATATGTAAAACCATACTAATTGTACATGTTTATGGAATACTGTATGATGTTTCAATACATACACAAGTTGAACAATTTCTAAATCAGTTAAACCTGTCTATCTCCTCAAACGTATAGATTGTCTTTATGGTGAAAACATCAGCATTTTTTTTTTCTTCTACCACTTTGAAATACACAGCACATGGATAGTTGTTTTCTAGTCACCGTGTTGTGCAACTGAACACCAGTGCCCCTTACTCCTATTTAACTGTAACTTGGTTCACAGTGATCAACCTTTTCCCATCTCTTCCTTCCAAATTTCCTTCACAGCCTCTGCTAACCATCATCTCACTCTCAGGTTGTGTGGGGTGAACTATTTTCACTTTCATATATAAGTGAGATTCTGCAGTATGCATCTGTACCTGGCTTACTGCACTTAGTTTAATGACATCCAGTTCCATGTATGCTGCTGCAAATGACCAGTTCATTATTATCAACCACATTTCTTAATTTTCTGCACTAGACATGCTTTTGATCAAATTCATTAAACAGCAGGGAAATTCATTCTTGTTTATGTAATTTCCACAAAGAGTAAAATAATACTATTTCCTTTTCTTGAAAATGAAAGATTTCTCTGAATTAATGTGGAATGCTATGACTTCCAGGTGTTTTTGTTCTGTTTTACAGGACATTAATAGAACACCATTCATTTGAGTAAATGTTGAAAAGATCATTAATCCTAAATATGGATTAAATAATAACAGTTTTAATTGAAATGATCTGATAAACATTTCAGAAATATGAATGAAATCATATTCATATCAGAAAAGTGAATGAAATCGGGATTTCTCATGGGGGAAGAAACAGGCTGAATTAGAAGTTAAGGACAAAAAGATGGACAATTAACATGTTCCAAATGCACCCTTGTGTTTGAAGTAAACACATAAATACCAATAATACCATATGATAATACATAGAGAGGCGAAAAAGGGGTATTCTGTATATATAGAAAATCGGGCCTTTGTCAGATTAATTTTAATTATTGGGTAATTATTTTCAGTGTGGGGGATTGAACCCAGGGCCTCGTGCATGCTAGATAAGCATTATACCAACTGAGTTATATTCCTAGCCCACCTGTGTTAGATTTAATGAGGTAGGACTACAATATCTTGCCTAGAACAACTTAAGTTTCCATTGGATTTTATAGAATGAGTATACATCAGCTATACAGTGGAAGAAAAGAATGCTCCAAGATGACAGAATCCTATGTCTGTAACAGAAAATCAAAGTATATCAGTAGGTAGCAGAATAAGGTGTGTGGGGTGCGAAGAGCCAAGCTACAAAGGCTACCTGAGATTATATGATATGGGGATTGTGCCCTAAAGTGAGGCATTTACCATGAGAGTTATAAAGGATAATTAAAGTTCTTGAGCAGAGAAGAGGCAAAGAGAGTACTCAGGATTTTACAGAATTCTTGGTGAAACAAGGAAGACAGCCAATGACTGAATAATGACAAAAGTACATGCAGAAAAGTTTACAGAGTTGAATGAGTACTATACAAATCAAATTGGTGGTACCGATTGTTTATTAGCATGTGCCTCAACATAAACTCCCAGTTGTTTGGTTTAGATTATTGATCAGCCAAGATTGCCTAAGATTATATGCAGAACAGGAACACATCTATTCTCATGTAAAGAGGGCATGAGTGACAAGGTTATGTAAGTGCAAGGGAGGAAACCTGGGAGGAATTCTAGGAGGACATAGTTCCATGAAAGACTGACAAGAAAATCCCTAGAGATAAATGTGGTCACAATAAAAAATGCCTGTGTTTTAGATGGTTAAGTAAAAAATAATTTTGAAAAATGTACCTTGAATTTTGTAAAAATAAAAAAAAAGTACATTATTATATTTGGAATATTAGGGTCAGAGCTAGAATTGCAGATAATTTAGAAGTGAATGACTGTTATGAATATTGTGTGGTATTTTGAGATAGTGATGTGATGGACTGGATGAAAACTCTTTTTATGGAAGACACATCAACACAGTTCCATAAACACATGATTTAAATTATAGTAGGGGATGTTTAAGCCCTGCCAATAGAGGACATAGAAATTCCAAATAAGAAGCTTTGAGTTGATTTTTTGGGACTGTTACATCTGATTGATTTTCTTAACATTATACTGATTAAAGAGTGTGAACCAGAGTTTCCCAACCTCAAAACCTGTTGGGTCATAGAAGTCATTATTATAAAATGCTGACCTGGATACTGCTGAAAGTTAATCATCATCCTGACTCCTGGGTGCCACGAGTACTACCCAAAATCAAGATAACTAAAATATCTCCAGATAATGCACAGGTACCATGAGGGAAGGCAAAGTCACGCTTCTTTGGGAAACCCTGGTCTAAATGAAAAAATATATTTCAAAACCAGAATGATAGCAAACGATGTTTTCTAGCTTTAAAATGTGATTCTGAATATATATTACTTTTATTTTAATCAGTCTCTGAATGGGAATGGAAGACACACTTTCATATGCATTTCATCTGGGAATGTTTTAATACTTGCATTCTAATGAAGTGAAATATTTTTGAAAATTTACATGGTGCTTTATATTTGTTACATCTTGCAGCTCACTTTTAACATTTTGCAATGTGGAAACTAGAGTTATCCTCTGAGAAACCTAATTTAGAGAGAGTATTCACGTTATATATATAGCCTCAGGAAAAAAATTATGCAGGAAATGGGGCCCATCCTCTGGAATTTAATACAACATGAGGTAATGGAACCATCCAGGGTAATTTGAGAAATGGAGATTATAAACTTACCAGTCCTTTGGAAAAAATAAAGAATTCAGAGTAAGTAAATAAATTAATAATATTTATAAGCAGTATTTTCCACAAAATTTCAAAAATATATTCACCATATGCTCAGTCAAATGCTGTATCAAAAATTATTAGATATGCTACAATTGAAATGTTTCTTTTAGAAAACACTTATTTTTAAATATATAAACACATACTTCAATCTCAGCTCATCTAGTTCTTTTTTAGAAGATTTCTTTAGGGGTCTTTAATAATTTTGTGTCACATGAATCCCTTTGACAATATTCTAAACTAGGACACACTCTTAATCAGAGTGGGTATACTCATTTGGGAGTATAATTCATAAATAATTGTAAAATAAACAAATTATGCCAAAATATAAATGTTCAGTATTTAAATATGATATGATAATGTGTGTTTCCTTATAAATGCATTGACAACAGAAATAATAGAAGGTCTAATGACATAATTTCAAAGTAGTAATAAGGATATATACAATATTACATTATATGTAAAGTCTGATATAAAAATACCTGTATGGTAACATTTAATTTTCATGTATTTATGAGTTTTACAAAGTTGGTTCTATTGATTTCCAGTTTCATATGATTGTGGCCAGAAAAGATGCTTGGTATGATTTCAGTCTTCCTAAATTCGACAGACTTGTTTTGTCAACTAATACATGATTTGTCTCAGAGAGTATTCCATGTGTGTTCGATAAGAATTTGTGTTCTGTAGTTGTTGAATGGAATGTTCTATATATGTCTGTTCAGTCTGTTTGGTCTGGAGTAGAGTTTAAATTTGATTGTTGTTCTTTTTTGTCTAGACAATCTGTTCATTGTTGAAATTGTAGTGTTGAAGATTGCCTCTATTGCTGTATTGCAATCTATCTCTTCCTTCAGAACTGTTAATATTTGTTTTAAATATTTAGGAGATCCAGTACTGGGCGTATGTGTACCATTATCTCTGACTCTATTTATTATTATAAAATGACTTTATTTATTATTATGAAATGATTTTGTCTCTTTTTATTCTTTGTAAATAAAGTTTGCTTTATCTGATGTAAGCAAAGATATCTCTGCTGTCTTTTGGTTTCCATTTGCCTGGAGTATGTTTCCATTCCATCACTTTGAGTCTGTGTCTGTCCTTACAGGTGAAGTCTTTTGTAGGCAACATATAGATGAGTACTGTGTTTGTTTGTTTGTCTTTAAATTCATTTTGTCACTCTTTTTTTTGAAGAAATTTAATCCATTTCCATTCAAGGTAATTATTGATAGGGAAAGACTTTCTACTGTCATTTTTTGTTTCCTAGTTATTTGTGAATCATTTTTTTCCCTATCTATTCTCTTACTGTCTTCCTTTATGAGTAAGTGATTTCCCTCTATATAGTATGTTTTTTTTTTTTTTTCTTTTTTTGTGGTGCTGGGGATTGAACCCAGGGCCTTGTGCTTACAAGACAAGCCCTCTACCAACTGAGCTATATCCCCAGCTCAGTAGTATGTTTTAATTTCTTCCTTTTTATTTTTATATCTATTTTAATTTTAGTTTTGAATTGTCATAATGCCAAAGGTAGATTCACCTGGGATTTTCCCTCTGTATTAATGAGCAAAAAAAAAAAGGTTCAAATTAAATTCAAGTACAAATACAAATTCAAATAAAATTCAGTTATGGATTAATTAAAGCATACAAGTTTTTTTTTTTTTTTTAAATGATGGCTCACCTGAATTTTATTCTTTTTTATTCTTCTTAAAATCATATGTATATTTTAGGGGACTCGGTTGCAGCTCAGTGGTAGAGTGCTCAACTAGCATGCATGGGGCTTTGGGTTCAATCTTCAGTATCTCATAAAAATGAAATAAATGTATTGTGTTCACTTACAACTAAAACATATATTTTAAAAAAAAATTTATATTTTAATTGACATGTAAAAATTTTATATATTTATAACGTACCATGATGTTTTGTATGTTAACATTGTAGAATGGTTAAATCATGTTTTAACACATGTGCTCTCTATATATTTATTTTAGTGTGTAAGAACACTTAAAATCTATTCTCTCAGCAATTGTCAAATAGAGAGTATACTGTTATCCACTTTAGTAACCATGATATACAAGAAAGCTCTTGAATTTATTCCTGATAACTGAAATATTATGTCTTTTGACAAACACCTACCCAACCTTTCTCCCACTTTTAACTTTAGCCTTTGCTATTGGGGTTCAATAGAAGAGTATGTTCTAAAAGACTTTCTTATAAATTATTTTAACCCCACAATTTAAGTGTAGTGAGAGGGGGAATATAACACTGAATGGACAGCACTCTTTTACAAACCATAAAGTGCAAGGATCTTAGGGAATGTTATCAGTAGACAATAATGAACTATCTTCTTGTTGTTCCAAATTACTTACTTTCAATGATGAAGAGTTATTCACACACCTATTGTGCAGCCATGGTACTTAAATTTAACAAAATAAGTTTAAATTTCCTACTTTTTTTATTGTAAACAAATGGGATACATGTTGTTTCTCTGCTTGTACATGGAATCAAGGCATACCATTTGTGTAATCATAAATTTACATAGGTCAATGTTGTTTGATTCATTCTGTAATTTTTTTCCCTTCCCCCCCACCCTCCCACCCCTCTTTTCCCTCTATACAGTCCTTCCTTCCTCCATTCTTACCACCTTCCTTATCCCTAACCCTAAATCTAACCCTAACCCTAATGCTAACCCCTCCCACCCCCCATTATATGTCCTCATCCGCTTATCAGTGAGATCATTCGTCCTTAGTTTTTTGAGATTGGCTTATCTCACTTAGCATGATATTCTCCAATTTCATCCATTTGCCTGCAAATGCCATAATTTTATCATTCTTCATGGCGGAGTAATATTCCATTGTATATATATGCCACAGTTTCTTTATCCATTCATCAACTGAAGGGCATCAAGGTTGGTTCCACAATCTGGCTATGGTGAATTGAGCAGCTATGAACATTAATGTGGCTGTATCTCTGTAGTATGCTGGTTTTAAGTCTTTCATGAAGATAATTTTAGTACCATTGTTTACCTATTTCAACATTTATGAATAACTCCTCTTATTTGATTATACTGCATTACTTTTCAATATTGTTCACTTGTATTTCACATTTAGAAAAAATTATGTTCTCTGAATTCAAAAGTCCTTGACAGCACTTTGACAGCATTTCCTCAATTGACCTTGTACAGACTTAGTGTGCTATTTATTACCGAAGTACTATTGCACAAATTTCATTCTTGCTCCTATTTCTACCCAATGTTTCCTATCCCAGTGTGGTTGCCCTGTCCATGGAATTGGTCAGCCCAGAATTCTGAAGCATTCTTTCCTAACCTGTATGCAGCCCAGCTCTAGTGATCCATGATTTTACCACAAGAAAACCTGATTCTCCAATTTATGTACTTCCAAAACCAACACTGTTATCTGCTCTGGCAGAATCTTCTAGTAGTTCTCCATTATGCTTTTGACTTTCTGATAGTAATATCATTTTTTAGTTGTGCATACCACTACTCATAATGAGATTAGTTCCTAGCACCTCTCAGAGATGGATCTGGACATAAAATGAGAATGTTTTAAATATATGGTACGACAAAGTGATGTGTACAACTTCCAGACTTTTTAAATGTTTTATATTTTTCAAATTTGTTCTAATTAGTTGTACACAACAGTAGAATGCATTTAGACACACAATGGAGCACAACTTCTCCTTCCTCTGGTTGAACATGGTGCAGAACATGGTCCACCAGTAGTGTAATCATACATGTGCGTAGGGTAATAATGTTCATCTCATTCTACCGTCCTTCCCATGACCACATCCCCTACCCTCCCCTTCTTTCAATTCCCTCTGCACAACTGAAAGTCCCTTCATTCCACTCCCTAACCCACCATTATGGATTGGCATCTGCTTGTCAGAGAAAACATTCAACCTTTGACTTATTTCACTCAGCATGATATTCTCCAGCTCCATCCATTTACCTGCAAATGCCATAATTTCGTTCTTTTTTAAGGCCTAGTAACATTCCATTGTGTATATGTACCACATTTTCTTTATCCATTCTTGTGTTGAAAGGCAGATCTTTCTGTTAACACAGAAGTTTTCCTTTGTTCATTTTGTGCTCACTGGAAACATAACAATATTTCACCTTAGGCGATGCATACACAAGCAACAGCTCAGTGAAGGAATAAAGAAGGAGCATTGTATTTATGTTTAATAGAGTTTTCTTTTTCTTTTTCTTTTGTTTTGTTTGCAGTACTGGGGATTAAACACTAAGCCTCACACATTGAGCTCTATCTCCTGGCCTTTTTTCCTTATATATTGAGACAACCTGACCTCAATCTTTTGATCTTCTTGCCCTGATCTTCTGAGTAGCTGTGCCACCATACCTGGAGATATATATATATATATATTAATCTTATGGTGCCTTGTCTTGACCCAGCTAGATCAGTTCCCCTTCTAAGAGAAGCAGATTAAGCGTTCACTCCCAGTCACTTCCCTTCACTGGGCTTACACCCTCTACACATTCACTCCTACTGTCCCAGGGCCAAGTACCACACAGGGACAGCGCCTCTGCCTCAGAGGTGACCCACGGTGTCTGTTAGTCAGTCCCCAGGGGCCCTGGATAATTAGCTAGCCCCAGCCCCTTCCACCCTCCCTCACAGATCTAGCTTGCTGTTCCTCTGGCCAGGCATGACATTGCGTTTGTCCCTACTCAGAAGCCTTCTCTCCTCTCAAACTGCAAATTACAAACAATTTTGCCTTTTATTTATCTGAGAGTCATTTTGTTATGTCCCACCATCCAAAGATCCTATAAATCTTATAAAACATTTTGAAACTATGGTGCCTCCATAGTTCTTAGACTATAATCTGATTCAAGTGCCTAAGAACTGAATCTCTGTCATGTTTCAGTTCCACTGTGTGAAGATCTTTGCTCAGACACAGAAGAAGATGTGAACTTTACAGTGTTATGAATGATGCAAGTTCAGAAATAGCGTAGTATGATCATTAACTAAAATAGAGCCTGATTTTTTATCAGAATGTGGGAAAACAATGTATTCTGATCAATCAGGCAGGTAGATAGGGAAAGGGAATGAATAAAGGGAAGGAGAGAGAAAAATATCACAGAATATAGATAGAAACATAAATATCAGGGTGGATATTTACTCTACTGACTCATCTACATCCAAACCAAACTAATTTCCTGAACAAAACGTTGTCACCTTTATCCATTACTGACAAGTTGCAAGTGATGCTTTATTGTCATTTTTCCTTTCAGCCTTCTAGTTTGTTATTCTTTGGAGTACCGGCTATCCTTTGCTTAGTTTGGGGAGATTTTTACAAAAATTATTTACTCTATCATTTGTAAAAGGCAGATGCAGGGATGGGGATGAAAGCACTATTAAGAAGCCTGTGACTTTGATTGTACTGAAAGTAAAATAAATTCCACTGATGGGAAAATGATTAAATGTGCCCATGTGAATGAAACAAATTATTCGGTAGAAAGCGTTCTGAAGGACAAGGAATAAATAATACAGAATGTGGAAAGTTCCGTGTGTCGTTAACAATGTTCATCAAGAGAAGTGCAGGGTAAAAAGGACAGCAGACTGCTAAAAAAAATCTGCACCACTAGACAGGAGCCCTGGATTTTCACCAAACAAAAATGACAAAAGTTTTGATGACTTATTTTCTTATGATTACAGTTTTATTTAATTACTTTTGCACATAAGGTAGTTTTATACAAAATAATCCACTGATCTAAATAAGTCAGTATATAAATAAAATAAAGAATACAAAAACAAAAAGCAAACTTGAGCTTAACATGTCCAATTTGCTTCTGCATCACACTGTAGGTATAAAATTTATGGTAATCTATACAATTTCTGTGTTTCTTTGTGGTGGATGCAAATGATATGCCCTCTAAGTTATCCTGAGAACATTATTAGGGACATTATCAAGGAGGATATTTTGGCAGAGGAAGATTATCTGATTCTACAAATACTTAGCATAGATGAAATTAATTTGGGGAAAACTCAAGGAAAAGAATGAATCTAGTGACACCAACTCAGGTATCCATGAATGGAATCATAGACTTAAAAAAAATTGTGGGAAACATTAATGGATACTTTTCAGGTGTAAAAAGAAGAATATCCTGTGAACCCGGAGAACACAGTGCTACATTAAAATATTCCAGACATAGAAAGACAAATACTAGATGATCTCTCTAATATGCAGTATTTAAATAGTTAAACTTGGGAAAACAAAGAATAGAACAGGGACTGCCAGGGACTGGGAGTGAGGACAATGGATAGATTTGGGGGAAAGTTTACACATTTTCAGGTATAAAGTAAGTAAGTTCTAGTGTAGAGTATGGTGACTATAGCTAAACATAAAACTATATTGCTTATTTAAAATTTGATAAGAGATCAGATTGTGACTTTCTTCATCTCACAACACACACATGACAATGGTAGCTACTGGTGATGACAAGAGAACTGATTTATTTGATGGTAGTAATCCTTGTACATACATATATATGAAAACATTATATTGCATACCTTGATTTGATACAAATTTTTACTTAACAATTACATATTTTGAAATTTAGAAAGGGAATGACATTGCAGAGGTTGATTTGGTACTATAGTGTAAAACCTCTGAAGAGCTACATTCAGAGACCCAGAGTTCTCCCTGCCTTTGGTTGTGTCCACAAGCACATCTCACCTGACAGATGGAAAGGAGAACCACTTAGGAGGTGGCTAAGCAGCTGATGGATCATTGAGACACACATCTCAGGGAGTAGAACCCAGCCTCCTTCAAAGGAGGAAGGAAATTGCAGTCAAAAAGAATGTACAGGATCAAAATAAATTAAGTTTTCTGGAACATAACAATTATGTCTAAAAGGATCGGATCCCTATAGTTTTATTTATGCTTAAAAAACAGTAATTTAGGAAGAAATTGAAAATATTCAATGTTTTTTTATTTCTTTTTATTGTTTCTTATTACTACATAGTAGGTATATTTTAAAATATCAATAATAATATATTTCCGTTTAGCATTTGTAAGTTTAAAAATTCACAGGGTATTCTTTCAGCCATTGCAGTGACTGACTCTGTTAAGTGGTACAGTGCTGTTCAAAGGGGGTTTTCTCACTTTTACAGGTGAAAGTTCTGTTTATCTGGTATACTAAAAATCCTTAATTTATTATATTTTTTTATGTAATTCTCTTTATTTATTTCATCTGTCAATGTATTGCTGTCTTTTCATATTTAAATAATGTAAACTTAATTACATTAATAGCAGACATTGTGTCACATTTTCTGATGCTACATAGTTAACCACATAAAGTTTCTTTAATTCATTACAGATTTTTAAAATGTATTCATTTAGTTCATATTTAATTGGGAGTGATTTGCAATATTTTCACAACCCAGATTCATTGCTATTTGCATTCATTTGATATATTTTTATTCATTTAAATCCTTATTTCATATTTTGCTTTGCATATTTTTTGCCAATATTTGTGTGTGTGTGTGTGTGTGTGTGTGTGTGTGTGTGTGCCTTATCTAAGCAACAGAGTGATTTAAGCTCAATGATTTGTGTTTCCCTTTTAGAAGAGCCATATTTCTCACTAGTATGTATTGCTATTTCTTTTTTATTTTTATTCTACTTACCTTTTATTTCACACATTTTATCTTATGATTTTCTAGGTGTTGTCAAACTTTAGTTACAAAATTTTAAACCAAAAACTACATTTGAATTTCCCTAAAGTTTTATTTGAATTTAACTCTGCTTTTAAATCCCTAGAGGTCTTCTATAATTTAATGGTTATTTTTCTCATTTTTATATAGAAAACAAAAATAGATAAATTTCCTGTATAATAAGAGATTTGGTATGCTTCTTGTTCTTCCCATTAATTTTCCAACTTTAACTTTCTTTTTTGTGTAATTAAATTGCTTATTGATACCTAAGCACATAAACATGTACCTATTAATGGAGCACCAAGTGATGTTTTGACACATGTATACACTGTGCCATGTTTAATTCAGTTTTAATGTGTCTCTTTCATCAAACATTTGATATTTCTTTATGGTGAGATCTTTCAAAATACTTCCTTACAGCTTTCTTTCTCTTTATTCTTCAGTTCTGGGGGTTGAAATCAAGGCCTTGGACATGCTGGACATGCACTTTACCACCAACCTCATCAACAGCCCTCTCTTAGTTTTTTGAGAGGAATAGTATGCTATTCTTATCTACCATCAACCTACTCTGCAAAAGCACAGCAGAACTGAATGCTCCTATTGACCTGTATCTTGTACCAGCCCTTCCTTCCCTACATTCTCCACACTCTCCAATGCCTCTGGAAATCACCATTCCACTCTCAACTTCTATGAGATCAATTTTTTTAGATTCAACCTATGAGTGAGATCAAGGCCATGTGCGTTTCTGTACCTGGCTTATTTCACTTCCCATTATTACCCTGTGTTCCATCCATGTTGCTGAAAATGAGAGGATTTCATACTATTATACAGCTCAATATTATTCCATTGTGCTTATTTACCACATTTTCTTTCTTTTTTTTTTTTTACGTTTACATAGGGTAATGATGTTTATTTTATTTTTCCCCTCCCCCCACCCCTCCCACCCCTCTTTTCCCTCTACACAGTCCTTCTTTCCTTCATTCTTGCCGCTCTCCTTAGCCTAACTCTAAACCTAACCCTAAACCTAATGCTAGCCCCTCACACCCCCCATTATATGTCCTCATCCACTTATCAGCGAGATCATTCGTCCTTTAGTTTTTTGAGATTGGCTTATCTCACTTAGCATGATATTCTCCAATTTCGACCATTTGCCTACAAATGCCATAATTTTATCATTCTTCATTGCAGAGTAATATTCCATTGTATAAATATGCCACAGTTTCTTTATCCATTCATCAACTGAAGGGCATCTAGGTTGGTTCCACAATCTGGCTATGGTGAATTGAGCAGCTATGAACATTGATGTGGCTGTATCTCTGTAGTATGCTGATTTTAAGCCCTTCGGGTATAGGCCAAGGAGTGGGATAGCTGGGTCAAATGGTGTTTCCATTCCAAGCTTTCTGAGGAATCTCCACACTGCTTTCCAGAGTGGCTGCACTAATTTGCAACCCCACCAGCAATGTATGAGTGTTCCTTTTTCACCACATCCTCGCCAACACCTGTTGTTCCTTGTATTCTTGATAATCGCCATTCTAATTGGGGTGAGATGGAATCTTAGGGTAGTTTTGATTTGCATTTCCCTTATTACTAGGGATGTTGAACATTTTTTCATATATCTGTTGACTACTTGTACATCTTCTTCTGTGAAGTGTCTGTTCATTTCCTTAGCCCATTTGTTGATTGGATTATTTGTATTCTTCGTGTAGAGTTTTTTGAATTCTTTATAGATTCTGGAAATTAGTGCTCTATCTGAGGTATGGTTGGCAAAGATATCCTCCCACTCTGTAGACTCTCTCTTCACGTTTCTGATAGTTTCCTTTGCTGAGAGAAAGCTTTTAAGTTTGAATCTATCCCAGTTGTTGATTCTTGCTTTTATTTCTTGTGCTATGGGAGTCCTGTTAAGGAAATCTGATCCTGAGCCAACAAGTTGAAGATTTGGACCTACTTTTTCTTCTATAAGATGCAGGATCTCTGGTCTGATTCCGAGGTCCTTGATCCATTTTGAGTTGAGTTTTGTGTAGGGTGAGAGATAGGGGTTTAATTTCATTCTATTGCATATGGTTTTCCAGTTTTCCCAGCACCATTTGTTGAAGAGGCTATCTTTTCTCCATTGCATATTGTTGGAACCTTTGTCTAGTTTGAGAAAATTGTATTTATTTGGGTTTGTGTCCATGTCCTCTATTCTGTAACATTGATCTACCTGTCTATTTTGGTACCAATACCATGCCGTTTTTGTTACTATTGCTTTGTTGTAGAGTTGAAGATCTGGTATTGCAATACCCCCTGCTTCGCTCTTGCTACTGAGGATTGCTTTAGCTATTCTAGGTTTTTTATTCTTCCAGATGAATTTCATAATTGCTTGCTCTATTTCTGCAAGGTACATCATTGGGATTTTAATTGGAATTGCATTGAATCTGTATAGCACTTTAGGTAGTATAGCCATTTTGACCATATTAATTCTGCCTATCCAGGAACATGGGAGATCTTTCCATCTTCTAAGGTTTTCTTGAATTTCTTTCTTTAGTGTTCTGTAGTTCTCATTGTAGAGGTCTTTCACCTCTTTTGTGAGATTGATTCCCAATTATTTTATTTTTTTCGATGCTATTGTGAATGGGGTAGTTTTCCTAATTTCTCTTTCTGAAGATTCATCACTTATGTATAAAAATGCATTGGATTTATGAGCATTGATCTTGTAACCTGCTACTTTACTGAATTCACTTATGAGTTCTAAAAGTTTTCTGGTGGAATTTTCAGGTTCCTCTAAATATATAATCATGTCATCAGCGAACAGGGATAGTTTGAGTTCTTCTTTTCCTATTCATATCCCTTTAATTTCTTTGGTTTGTCTGATTGCTCTGGCTAGAGTCTCAAGGATGATGTTGAATAGAAGCGGTGAAAGAGGGCATCCCTGCCTTGTTCCAGTTTTTAGGGGGAACACTTTCAGTTTTTCACCATTTAGAATGATATTAGCCATGGGCTTAGCGTAGATTGCCTTTATAATGTTTAGGAATGTTCCCACTACCCCAATTTTTTCTAGTGTTTTGAGCATGAAGGGATGCTGTATTTTATCAAATGCTTTTTCTGCATCTATTGAAATAATCATGTGATTCTTAACTTTAAGTCTGTTGATATGGTGAATGACATTTATTGATTTCCGAATGTTGAACCAACCTTGCATCCCTGGGATAAAACCCACTTGATCGTGGTGCACTATCTTTTTAATATATATTTGTATGCGATTTGCTAAAATTTTGTTGAGAATTTTTGCATCGATATTCATTAAGGATATTGGTCTGAAATTTTCTTTCCTCGATGTGTCTCTGTCTGGTTTAGGTATCAGGGTGATATTGGCTTCATAGAACGAGTTTGGGAGGGTTCCCTCCTCTTCTATTTCATGGAATAGTTTGAGGAGTATTGGAATGAGCTCTTCTTTAAAGGTTTTGTAGAACTCGGCTGAGAACCCATCTGGTCCTGGACTTTTCTTTGTTGGTAGGCTTTTGATGACCTCTTCTATTTCATTGCTTGAAATTGGTTTATTTAAGTTGTGTATGTCCTCCTCGTTCAGTTTAGGTAGTTCATATGTCTCTAGAAATTTGTTGATGTCTTCGAGGTTTTCTGTTTTGTTGGAGTACAGATTTTCGAAATAGCTTCTAATTATGTTTTGTATTTCACTCGTGTCTGTTGTGATGTTTCCTTGTTCATTCCGAATTTTAGTAATTTGAGTTTTCTCCCTCTTTCTCTTTGTTAGTGTGGCTAAGGGTTTATCAATTTTATTTATTTTTTCAAAGAACCAACTCTTTATTTTGTTAATTTTTCCAATTGTTTCTTTTGTTTCTATTTCGTTGATTTCGGCTCTGATTTTAACTATTTCCTGTCTTCTACTACTTTTGGTATTGGTCTGCTCTTCTTTTTCTAGTGCTTTGAGCTGTAGTGTTAGGTCGTTTATTTGTTGATTTCTACTTCTTTTTTTGAATGCACCCCATGAAATAAATCTTCCTCTAAGTACTGCTTTCATAGTGTCCCAGAGATTTTGATATGATGTGTCTTTGTTCTCGTTTACGTCTAAGAATTTTTTTATTTCCCTCCTGATGTCTTCTGTTATCCATTCATCATATAATAGTGTATTATTTAGTCTCCAGGTATTGGAGAAGTTTCTGTTTTTTATTCTGTCATTTATTTCTTATTTCAATCCATTATGATCTGATAGAGTACAAGGTAGTATCTCTATCTTCTTGTATTTGCTAACAGTAGCTTTGTGGCATAAAATATGGTCTATTTTAGAGAAGGATCCATGTGCTGCTGAGAAGAAAGTGTATTCGTTCTTTGTTGGATGGTATATTCTATATATGTCCGTTAAGTCTAAATTGCTGATTGTGTTGTTGAGATCTATAGTTTCTTTATTCAATTTTTGTTTGGACGATCTATCCAGTGGTGAGAGAGGTGTGTTAAAATCGCCTAGTATGATTGTGTTGTGGTCTATATGAATTCTGTAATTGAGAAGGATTTGTTTGACGTACGTGGATGAGCCAATGTTCGGGGCATAGATATTTATGATTGTTATGTCTTGCTGATTTATGCTTCCCTTAAGCAGCATGTAATGTCCTTCTTTATCCCTTCTGATTAGTTTTGGTTTGAAGTCCACATTATCTGAGATGAGGATGGATACTCCAGCTTTTTTGCTGTGTCCGTGTGCATGGTATGTTTTTCCCCATCCTTTCACCTTTAGTCTATGGGTGTCTCTTTCTATGAGATGAGTCTCTTGCAGGCAGCATATTGTTGGATTTTTCTTTTTAATCCAATTTGCCAGTCTGTGTCTTTTGATTGATGAATTCAGGCCATTAACATTCAGGGTTATTATTGTGATATGATTTGTATTCCCAGTCAATTGACTCATATTTGTTTTTGACATGATTTGGTTTCTCATTTATTTGGCTATTCCTTTAGGCTAGAGCCTTCTGTTGCTGATTTGCATCGTTGTTCTTCATCTCTTCCTCATGGAATATTTTGCTGAGAATGTTCTTTAATGCTGGCTTTCTTTTTGTAAATTCCTTTAGCTTTTGTTTATCATGGAAGGATCTTATTTCATCGTCAAATTTGAAGCTAAGTTTTGCTGGGTATAAGATTCTTGGTTGGCATCCATTTTCTTTCAGGGCTTGGTATATGTTGTTCCAGGCCCTTCTAGCTTTTAGGGTCTGGATTGAAAAATCTGCTGATATTCTTATTGGTTTCCCTCTGAATGTAATTTGATTCTTTTCTTTCGCAGCCTTTAAAATTCTGTCTTTATTTTGTATGTTAGGTATTTTCATAATAATGTGCCTTGGTGTGGGTCTGTTGTAATTTTGTATGTTTGGAGTTCTATAAGCCTCTTGTACTTGGTTTTCCATTTCATTCTTCAGATTTGGGAAATTTTCTGTTATTATTTCATTGAATAGATTTTTCATTCCTTTGGTTTGTTTCTCTAAGCCTTCCTCAATCCCAGTAATTCTTAAATTTGGCCTTTTCATGATATCCCATAATTCTTGTAGATTCTGTTCATGATTTCTTACCATCTTTTCTGTTTGGCCAACTTTGCTTTCAAGATTAAATAATTTGTCTTCAATGTCTGAGGTTCTGTCTTCCAGGTGTTCTATCCTATTGGTTATGCTTTCTATGGAGTTTTTAACTTGGTTTATTGTTTCCTTCATTTCAAGTATTTCAGTTTGTTTTTTTTTTCAGTATCTCTAACTCTTTATTGAAATGATCTCTTGATTCCCGTATTTGGTCTTTTAACTGTTGATTGGTGCGATCATTTAATGCCTGCATTTGCTCTTTCATCTCCTCCTTCAATGCCTGCATTTGCTCTTTCATCTCCTCATTAGCTTCCCTGATCGTTTTAATTACGTACATTCTGAACTCCCTTTCTGACATTTCTTCTGCTGTGCTGTCATTAGGTTTTATTGATGTAGTATCTAGGTTTGTTTGGGACATTTTCTTCCCTTGTTTTCTCATATTGGTCAGTTGTCAGTGGGACCCTGAGATATTGCAGTTTTCCGCTACTGGCTTATAGTGTCCCGGTAGATTTCCAGTGTATCACCTCCCAGCCTTCAGTAGCCTGATGTCTTGGAGGAATCTGATAAAGCAGCTCATCCGAAGAAAACTGCCCCTAGCCCCCTAGTGGTTCCACGGTTTGGAACTGGCTCTGTGCGGAAATGCTCTCACTGTGGGCCTGCACCGTGCAGCTGGCCGTGTGGGAGGAGCCCACTGCGGGAGTGTGGAAGGCTACCTTGGGAAGACTCTAGCTGCCCTGCCCGGCTCCAATAAGCCACCTCTATCTGGGCCTGCCACCTGGGCCGAGCTTTACCCAGTGGGCAGACTCACCTGTGGCTCTATTTCAGTCCGAGTCTCTCAATGCCTCCCCTTCTTAACTCCTGGGTTCTGGAGCGACTTGGGGTGCAGTCTCCCTCTAGGCCGCCATCTTGGATCGCCCCATGATGAGAGCCTGCAGCCGGAGTGGGCAGAGCCGCCTGAAGAGGTCTCTGGCTGCCCTGCCCTAATCCCAGAGGCTGTTTGCGGATCGCGGCTCTCCGCTGGTTCGTTGCCGGAGTACGCTGCGCTGCAGGGGCTCCGGGACTCAGAGCTTGTTCTGGTCAGAAAGACTCTCACTAGCGGGCCAGTTCCGTTCCGAGAACCTGGAGAAGCTGGTTGTGTGGGCGGGGCCCACCGCCGGAGTGCGCAGGGCTGCCTGTGGATGACTCTAGCTGCCCTGCCCGGCTCCAATAAGCCACCTCTATCTGGGCCTGCCACCCGGACCGAGCTTTACCCAGTGGGCAGACTCACCCGTGGCTCTATTTCAGTCCGAGTCTCTCAATGCCTCCCCTTCTTAACTCCAGGGTTCTGGAGCGACTGGGGGTGCAGTCTCCCTCTAGGCCGCCATCTTGGATCGCCCACATTTTCTTAATAAGACATCAGTTGATATACAATTTGGATATTTCCATTTCTTGGCCTTTGAAAATAGTACTACAATAAATGTGGGAGTATGGATGGATGTCTTTGGACATGTTGCTTTCATTCATTCATCGAGTTCCTTGTATTTTAGAGCTTCTGAACACTGGATTTAATTGTCGACCTTCAAGTTTTCCTTTAATTTAAAAAAATGTAGTCATGAGCTAGCAAAGACTATTTTTATTTTTATTAGTGATTCTGTCACTAGTACACATTGTATATATAATATTTGATGTCTGTCTTGGTAGCTTTCAAAATGCATGAATGTAATAGACATTATTTGCCTTCCGGGATAGCTTTATTTAGCTTTAACAAGGTGTTTTTAGTCTGCTTGCTCTCTCTCTCTCTCTCTCTCTCTCTGCCTGTGTGTATGTGTGTGTGTGTTTGTGTGTGTATATGTGTGTGTGTGAGAGAGAGAGAGAGACAGACAGAGGTATAGAGATAGCAGGAAAAAGAGAGAAGAGAGAAAAAAATGTAGAAATGTCAAGTAGATCTTCCATGAATGTTCAGAAAGGCAAAGGAGATAAAAAAAGAGGAGACTAGGAAAATTTACCCATGGATGTAATACCTGAATTTTTTCCTGGTAGATGGGTTAAATTTTAATATATGTCAGTTTCAAATAAAGCATTCCAAGATAATGGAATGTTGGTGGCAAATGGAATACTTTATTTCATATATCTCATTTTTTTATCAATCTTATTCCTTGTGTTTTGTGTACATCATTAGAGAGTGCATATCTAAACCAGACATGGAATTAGTATATGTAAGATTTTTTTTAAAATCTTAGTTCATTTCCACTTAATATAGTTTAAAAACTTTTTCATACTGCTCAATGCTCTGATGTGTTTGATAATTAACTTTCATAATCAAGTGGTTTATTCCAGGAGGTCCACTATAGTCCTTCAAATCTATTTAGTAATGAAGAACGATTTATTTTTGTTTTGTTTTTCACTATTTTTTGTGAAAATTAAGGATAGGCAATATTTTCAAATATTGTATAATTTTGTTGGTTATCAGGACCTACGTCATACTTAAAATAGAAACATTAATCCTTTTATATGACATTTCTGGAATAAAAATTTAAAGATTAATAACAGTGAAGAACATCATTGAATTTCATTAATTTCTACAATAAGATGAAAGCATCAAATCACTGTTAAAAATAATTCTTGTAAAATGCATAGGAGCATTTTTATTGGTGATCAAATACTAGCAGAAACTAGATCGTCGGCATTCTAAATAGTGCTGTGGAAACAAATTTGAAGTACATATACTTTGTTCTACTGGGATTTTGAATAACTCAATTGAATATTTCAGAAGAAGCCACAAGTGTGTTAAAAATGAAAACTAATGCATGGTAAAAGCCAGACTAATCAAGGGAAGCAGTATTGCAACATATGTTGTTTTCATTGTAGAAGCATCCAAATGAGACACTCTGATGACTGAGAGAGAAATTAATTTTATAGGCATTAACATTTGTGTGTGTTTTACACATGCAAGTACAAAGCACTTTGCTTGATGGTAAAACAAAGCATGGATATCAATAGGGACATAAATTGAAACTCATGGTTCCTTACAATCAATTGAGTTTATATTAGTCATGGTTTGTTCTCTTGTAGTTCATACATTTTTTTCCTTACCAAAAATATTGGCTAAAATAAAATTGATGTTTTTGAATCAAATGTCAGTAAATAAATGCTCAAATATTGAATCTCAAGAAGTGTCCTAATGGCAAGTCTCTAAGAATGTACCTTCCACTTTTCATGTTTTATGCTTTTATGTTTTTATGTTTTATGAATAATAAAATATAGGTTTAAATTAAAAATAATCCCATAAATTTAGGAGGTTAAATATTTAGTCTATGGAAAGCATTTAAAAACTACAAAAAATAGAATCATTCATTTTAACATTTAAAATGTAATATGTTCTAATCAGTTTTTTAAATACTGATGAAAAACTATGAATAACATTTGGGCATTGCAATTTGATTTGAAAATCTGACTTGAAAGATATTATTTGGTATGTGATCACAAGCACTTGTTTATTAAAGTACTGCTTATGTTTATTTAAAAGTTGATGTGAGGAGCTAAAATAGATTACCTGTTCTGTTCTCAGTTGTTAAAAACTTCAATTTATTCCACCAGTTGACATAATCCTTATCAATTACAATTCAATAAATTTAGTCTTGAAATTTGCAAATTGTTTTGCATTTTTTATTTATTAATATATGCCATTGTAACATTTTATAACATTTTATATCACTATTTGATATATTCTGTTTAATTTTCAAATTATTTTTTCCTTAATGTATTTGCTATTTCTGTGGTGCATTTTGCTTGTGTTTTGTTTTAAATGTTATTATTTTGTTTTGCAATTTAGTCAATATTTGTTTATAATTAACCACATAGTACCATCTTCTTTGCATACTATTGTTTTGGAATCCAATAATTTATGTCCAAAAAAGAGTAGCTTGCAATGTATTTTGTTAGACTCTTTTTTCGAACCCAGGGTCTTGGGCTTGCAAGGCAAGCACTCTACCAACTGAGCTATCTCCCCAGCCCCTAGACTCTATTTTTGAAAAACAATTTTTTTCTCTATTTAGAAGAAATTCACATAGAAATGCAAAGGACTTAGAAGAACCAAGAAAGATATGAATAAGAAGATTAAAAACTGGTAAGTTTCTTATCAGAGGCAAGATACAATAATTAATACAGAGAAAAGAAAGAAAAGTGCACCAAAAAAGGAAAATAGAGAGTCTAGAAGCAGATCCACAATACACAGTCATTTGTTTCTAACTTGAGTACCATTCTAATCGGTTGATGGAGTAGGTGGACGTTTTGGTAAATAGTTCTGAGATTTTTATTCGCTTAAATTAAGGTAAATTTTACATCCACTTAAACTTTTGAGTAAAGCAATACATTTCTTAGACTATGTTTGAAGAAAATATACTTAACGTTTTTGGGTACATAAATGTTTCTTAATCCTGTTTGTATGGTTCTTACTGCTATTATAAAAATTTTCAATACTGTGCAGGAAAAAGTATCATTGATTTAGTATCCCCCAATTCTGAATGTCAATCCCTAAAATCAAGAAATAGGAGAAAGAAGAGGAGGAGGAGAAGGAAGGGGGGAAGGAGGAGAAGGGGAAGGTGGCAGGACTAAATTCCTTAATGATGCTTTAGGAAAGAAAGCATTTCTTTTCATTATCTAGTTTTGAGAGACTAACTACATTCCTTCTCTTTCCTCCATCTTCGAATTTGTAAATCTCTTTCTGTGTTGTCTTGACAGGGACATTAATGATTACATTCAGTCCACCAGATAATCCAGGATAATCTCCCCATCCCAGGATCTCCTCTGCAAATTCCCCTTTACCCCATATAGTAACATAGTCACAGATTCTGGAAATAGATATAGTAGTCTTAGGAGAATGCCTTCCAATCTTCAAAGATTTATGAACACACAAAGTGTAAGGTATGCACATTATCCCAACATCCCCAAAGTCTTAAGGCACTACAATATCAACCCAGAGTGCAATATTTCACTTGTTTCCCCCAAAGTCTCAAGTCGCCTTATCTAAATCACCAACCAATGGAAATCTAGCATAATTGATCCTTATGTAAAATTCCACTCCATCTATTTATTGTCTACTAGAAAATAAGTTATTTTAACTTTTTGTCTACAGTGGTCCTCAATTCTGAGTTCTTACTATCAGCTATTACCTTTCATATTTTTACTAATAGTCTGCGTAGAATAAGCTGTCTCTTTCTGCCATACTCCTTAAAATTCCCTGCACCTCTTTCATCCCATCCTAAAGCAAATTCTAAATTCATAGGTATCTTTTACAACAGCATCCCAGCTCCAGGCACCAAAATCTGTTTCAGGTTTTTATTGTTGCTGTAGCAGAATGGTACAAATTTGGTGGCTTAAAGCAGCACACTGCATTTATTATCTCCCAGTTCTGGAGAGGGGAGTTGTCTAACTCATGGGTGAGGGCTGCACTCCTCTGGCAGCCCCAGGGCAGAAGTAGTTGTCTTATATTTTTTACTTTCCAGAGCATGCCTGCATCCTCAGCTCATGGCTCTTTCCTCCATCTTCAAATCCAACAACACCTTCACAGTTCTCAATTTTGTCATCACATCTCCTATCCTAATTCTCATATATATATATATATATATATATATATATATATATATATATCCTTTTTGTAAGGTCCTTGTGATTGCATTGGACCCAAGCAGGTAGCAGAATTCTCCACATCTCAAGTTCCTTAAAGGACCACAATTGAAAGTCTCTTTTGACCTGGAACAATACATTTAGAATTTCCAGGAATTAGGTAGTTGATTCTTACTGTGGTTGGGGCATTACTCTGAATATCACACTGCCTAAAACTTATGACAGTTATGAAACAAAAGGGAAGACAGATAATTTCAAATTTATTCTAATTAAGAATATCTGTTTATTATGAGACATTAATAAGACAGTGAAAGTAAAGGCACCACCTGGGTGAGATGCATGTTCAAAACTTACACTTTATAAGAGACTCATGCAGAATAATAAATAACTCATGCATAATAATAAAATATGATTTTAAAAATAGGCAAAGTCAAGGACAGATTCATCACAAAAGAATATTTTTAAATCATAAGTGAGCAATAAAGAAAAATCATTCAACATCAGTGGATATAAGGGAAGGGCAAATTGTACATTGATATACCTTCATATATATCCAACAACCTGGATTAAATTCAATTATTTGATAGTCAAAACAAAATATGGGCTTCCTAATTTTTAATATCATATTCATCATAGAGTTTTTCATTAATTTTGCATTTTAACAAAGGTGCATTAAAGCTTTATTTATCTTAATTACTTTTTCAAACTCTGCTTAATTCTCATACTTTAAAGTATGAAAAAAAAATCCAAGAAAATTACTGGTGATATTGTAACCTCTTTTGGTAAGGTGGTATTCACTAGAGAGAATCACCCAGAAGCCTTTGGGCACTGCAAATTATATCACTATTGTGAATGCTGGGAGTATAATTATGTAAAAAATTCATTATACTGTATAATTTGTACACTATATTTTGTATAATTCGTGTCTCACAGTAAGTAAAAGAAAAAGTAAATTGCCAAGAAATTTATATCTCAGAAGCTGAATATTAAAAACTTCAAAATGTGCCTAATCTTCGTAACAGCTCTCCTGTTTTTAATTACCCATCTTATACCTTCACATACTTTAATCAAAATTTTTATGTTATTTGTGGGGATGTACAATTATATTTTTAGCTTGTGCTTATAATGAGAGTATATAATTTTGTTGTCTTATTTCTTTGAGAGGTAGTTTTTATTAGACTACAGAACTTGTAGAGACTCTGCAATACATTTCCTTTTTCTGGCTTCGTGCAAGGGCAAATAATCCAAAGTACAAATTCTCTTATGATGAAACTGACTTTAATGTTTATCTTGCTTCATTGTGTTCTGATCTCTCATAGTTCTTGCTTCAAAGTTTTACTTTGACACTCTATCAATGCATTTAAAACTACTAAAAGTGGTATGCATTCAACTATTGTGGACTGGATGTTGTCCCTGCAAAATTCACATGCTGTTGAAGTCTAGTGGTTTAGAATGTTAATGCATTTGGCAGGATGACCCTTAGAAAAGTAATTAGAGAAAAATAAGTCGTGTGAATGTGTCCATATTCCACATGACTATTGGCCTTACAAGAGACACCAGGGACGTGTAGCACTGAATAAAGACTTCTAAAGTCACAGAGAGAAGGCAGCAATCTCCAAACAAGGAGAGGCATCAGGACAAACATAACCTACCAACACCTTCATCTCAGACATCCCCCCTCTGGAACTAGGAGAAAATGCATGTCTGTTATTTAATTCACCCAATCTATGGCAACCCTAACAAAATCATATGGCACCATTTTTAGTTTTTTTTTTTTTTTTTTTTTTTTTAAAGAAAATGAGTGTTTTAAGTAATCTAGTGCTAGATTTATGTGAAATTGTGAGACTTCCACTTTGAAAATATGGGTGTAGAGCCTGAAATTTACACAGGGTGATAATGTTATGGTTTGGATGTGAGGTCTCCCCAAAAGTTCATGTGTAAGACAATGCAAGAAGGTATACAGGACAAATGATTGGACTGTGAGATTCTTAAAACAATAAGTGAATTAATCCCCTGACAGGAGTAACTGAGTGAAAGCTAAAGGTGGATCACTGGGGACGTGACTTTAGGGTACATATTTTGTATACAGTGAATGTAGTCTCTCTCTCTCTCTGCTTGCTGATCATGATGGGAAGCTGCTTCCCCCTGACACACTCTTCTGCCATGATGTTCAGCCTCACCTGGAGCCCCAAAGAATGGAGCTAGCTGCCTATAGAGTGAGGCTTCTGAAATTGTGAGCCCCCAGATAAACTTTTCCTCCGCTACAGTTGTTCTTGTTGGATCTTTTAGTCACAACAGTGAAAAATTTGACTAAAACAATTGAGAAAGAAATTGATGGAAGCTATACAGATTGATGGGAAAGTGAAGAAAAGGCATTATGGATGGACCAGAGCATGGAAGTATGCAGAGATGGTCACTGATTCATTCAGCCATCTAGGTTGAATTTACCTACTCCGCTATGTGATACTCAGAGGCAGTACCCAAAATCGGCGGTGGGTATTCCAAAAAGGTCAACCGATTAGCTGTTTTCACTCTCCTTGGGCACACATAGAATACTTCTAATAGTGTAAGTCATTATGACACTTCTTCTGCTGTAAATCATACTACTCAGCTTGAAGAAAAAGAAAAAAAAATAATTGCATCTACTTTATGAATTCCTCAAGATTCCTTCCTTCTTTCGTTCATCTCCCTTTCTCTCTCCATTTATTCATTTATTTATTTATTGCCTATTGTGTTCTACCATCTAATAGAGAACACATCTTTGGCTGTTTCAAAATGAAACGATAAATATCCACCATTAGCTTCAAAATTTTACACTGGGTGATCCAAATGAAACATCATTCAAAAATAAGCATACATTAAGAAACATAAACTGTCTTTCAAAAGACAGGACATAAGAACATCTGTGGATTGTCAATCAAATAGCAAACACAGAGTGAAATGCTAAAAAATAAACTACATTAAAGTGTTTATTTCAGTTATATTTATATGAGATTAGAGTAATTGAAAATTGACATTTGTTTTTTAGTCTATTAAATGCCAGTGAAAGATTCAACTTGAAGTTATTTATTCCATTCTCAAAACCACTATTTTCTTTACAAATTTCTTCAGTTTATAAACTGTGAGAATAGTTGCCAATGTTTGGTTTCATAGAAATATTTTAAGCAGAGCTGGAGAACTCACAGCCAATGAATATTATTTTTGTTTGCAGATAATTCTGCCACAAACAAGAAAAGTAAAAATTTCACCCTGTATCTAATTCTTTGGGTTTCTAGATAAATCTACATCATTCTTTGTAGTTTTGGAACTCTTTGAGTTTATAGAAAATTCAAATATATAAAATTTTATGACCAATATATCTATCTGTATATTTATAAAATGGAAATTACTTTGACATTACCTAGGGAGAAGTGATTTTTTTCAATGAACAGAACAATAGCAATTTATATGTATACACAGAGATAAGATCATTCATAATTTCTTTTATTCAGTTATACTAAAGAATAAAAATAAGATGATTTGTGATATATTACTTTCACCTAAATGTTTTCAGGATAAAATTTAAAAAGATTACTGACTAAAGATTATTGACTAAATATGCTTTTTTTAAAATAATTGCTAAACTTCTACTAAATTAATAATATTACAGCTCCCAAGGTCAACTGTAATTTTGATGGCTGTTACCAGTTACAAGGTGACCTCACATGTGAATTTCCTTTGTTTCCATATCCCTGAGTGATTCTTTAACTCAACTCAGCTTCAAGAGAATATCTTCTGACTAAGAACAAATTATAATTTTAGCATGGTGCTATGTGAATAACAGTACTTAATAAAAAAAAGCTGTGATACATTTATATATATATGTATGTTCATACTATATATATATATATATATATATAATAATGTTTCTATAACATTTTTAAATTTCAAATGTCCCATTGTGTTGATTTAAATACTTATTATTATTTTTTCTGGAGGCAACCAACCAAGATGGAATTTATAAATAAATTATAATGAATCTAAACATTGATTAATATGTAGTTATAAAAATAGTATTTTGAGAAATATCAGGAAAATGACGTTAGAATTTTACATGACAAATTAGAATTTAAAAATTCAGTTCAAACTCCAAATTACACAAACATTTATAGTTTCCACTTTTGGAAAAATAAGTATGTAAAGAAATGTATTGGTCTGGAGATGCAGCTCAGTGTTAGAGTGCCTGCCTAGCATGCATGAGGCCCTGGGTTCAATATTTAATATTTTTTGATATCAGTCAAAAATCAGAGCTTGATAAAAATAGCTTAAAATTATAACCACTTCTTTTTATATATAAAAATGCAAACTAACATCTTACATGTCAACAATGTGTAAATTATAATATTAGCAGTTTTAAAAAGAAATATCTACATTTAAATGTTTCAATTCAATGGCTTAATTATCATCGACTCTCATCCTATGAAATTCCCTAGGTTTTTAACAGAGGGAGGGTGCTTTATTCTATTCTGTTCACAGGTAGAAACTTTGCCACCTCTAGCACTTGACATACTGACGCTTTTCTACATGAACACTCAGCTGACAGAGCAGTGAGGTGAATGTCCACAACCAAATGGCCATTAATCTTTGTAGGTATTCTGCTACAGAAAACTAGTCATTAAATGTCATGTAGATTCAGAGGTGAGAGTAAAGTAGATGCTAGGGAAAATAGTACCTCACTGCTTAGCCCTTCCAAGTCATACAGGTAGCCACATGGAAAGGAGATTACTTGCAATTCTGGGTGAACATCTTATGCCATAACCATCCTGGATTCTACACCTACCCTAACATATCTTTCTGTTTGTTTGTAGAACACAAACTCTAAAGGAACAATCTAAAATCCCATCTGATTCCTGCATCATGAATGTGTTCTAGGACTTCCAGACACGTCTCCATAAATTCTGGATGTCTTGTTTTTCTGTGACCTAATAAATTCAAGCAAATTCTTTCTCTAAAGGGAAGCAAAGGCATAAAATCATTGCCATAAATTTCAATCAAAAATACAAGTATGGAAAACACCATTCTCAAAAAACATGAAATCCTAGGAATCAGATAGGAAATCTCTATCTTGATGAAGAGAAAGTTTCTTATTTATTTACTTATTTTAATTGATGATTAAAATTGTGTACTTGTATGGGGTACAATCTGATGTTTCTATGTGTGTATCCATTATTGAATGACTAAATCTACCTAATTAACATATTTATTACCTCATACTCTTTTTTTCTTTGTGTTGAGAACCCTTAAAATCTACTCTTTGCAATTGTCAAGTATATACTATGTTGTTATTAATGACCATCAACATGACGTGCAAAAGATCTTATAATTCTGATGCTCAAGAGGAACTGCCCTCTCCATGGTTATCCAAAACCCCTAGATTATTTTATGTAGGCACTGGGGATTGAACCCAGGGGCACTGAGTCTCATCCCAGCCTTTTTTATTTTTTTAATTTTGATACCAGTTCTCACAAGGTTGTTTACAATCTTGATAAGTTGCTGGACTGACTTCAATCCTGCAATTCTCTTGCCTCAGTGCACTGAGCAACTGGGATTACAGGCATGCTCCACTGTGCCCAGCTGAAAACCTCCATATCTTTTTTTTTAATGTGTTCTTTTAGACATCCATAAAAACAAAGTGTATTTTGATATATTATACATATATGGAATATAACTTATCAGGATCCTATTCTTGTGGTTGTACATAATGTGGAGCTTCACTGGTACCCCTAGATATTAATGGGAGGTTCACTATTTATAATTTCCCATGACTTTTTTCAAGTGACAATCACAGCCATAGGCTTTTAGAACCTAATTCCTACTTACTCAAGTTTCAGGACTTGTGTATTATTTTAACACCCCCACAGAAAACGTGCTTTCAAGGTAGTTAATGAGCATTTCTCATTCATTGATAGGACTGGTATCCACTTGCTTCTAATCTGTTCTGTGTATCTATAACTATTCCCAAAGTTCCAAAGTTCTATCCTTGGCAAAATTATTACAACTAATTTGTTTGCCACTTTGCTTCACATACTCACATTTTAAATTAATGAGAGCTATTTTTAGGCCTCCCAAGATAAGTTTGAATGGAAATATAATAACCTTAATCTGATTTTTTGGTTGGGATGCATTCTTAATAGAACTTTATTGACAAATTAAAAAAAATTTTTTTTTTTTAGAATCTCATCTCAGATTGTTTGTGATATATAGGAAGTTTGTTTTTCCAAGTATTTGAGTTTTAAAATTTTGAGAATATTTCTAGTTCATTTCTATTATGATCTTGCATCTGGAAATTATTTCCTGAATTTTTTTCTTCTTGTGTAGGAACTTCAACTATGATACAACATAATATTCTCTTGAAAAAATTTATGTTTTCCAAAACTGCATTAGAATTGAGTCTTAAAGACAGTATTGTGTCAATAAAAATATGCGACTCTAAGCAAGCAGTTATATTAGCAATATAAAATTTCTTTCAAAAGAAGGGCAAATAAATATATTTTAAAGAGTAATGAAGACAGATATTTACTTTTCTAAGTGTATAAGTGCATATTTAAAATGTTGGTAAAGATAGATTGATGGAAACAGGTGCTAGGAAGGATGGAGCAGCAGAATGTACTCAAATACACACAAATCTTACATCCCATATGAGAAAACCTTTCAGGGCAGACCATGTGTCTGAAGTGAGCAAAAAAGAAAAAAATTTAGACTGAAGGAATGTTTTATACAACTGTGCATTTCTCTACTGTGTTCAAATTTGTTAATACATCATGCAGTCAGTTACTATCATTAAGTGGTTCAAAATATATAAGAATTATCTGACATGTCTCTTACAGGATATTGATATCACTCACCTATTTGTCATCTGTGTATGAGGTAATTTGCATAAGAAAGCCATATGTTTCAGCAGAACAAAATGCCAAGCTTTCAGGATCCAGCAAATAATACTCATCACTCTATTAGCAACATTGCCTTGGTACTTTCCCTAGCTACATGCACTAGGAAGACTGGATCTATGTTGTGAATTGTTGCAAAACACAGTTTTACCTAATACACAAGTATATCCGTCTACCAGGTTTTTGTAAAAATTCTTTGTCACTGACACTGTGTATTAGTGAACAGTTCTCATCTATATTTTAGGAAGGATAACACAAATATTATAGACTCCTAACTTTCAGAGGATTAACATGTGCAAAAGTATTAACTATGCTTTTTTAAAATTGTTCTATTTAGTTATACATGACAGCAAAATGCATTTTGACTCATTGTACACAAATGGAGTACAGCTTTTCATTTCTCTGGTTTACATGATGTAGAGTTACACAATTCATTTAATTACACATGTACATAGGGTAATGTTTGTCTCATTCTACCATCTTTCCTTCCCCCTCCACTCCCCTCATTACCCTCTACACAAACCAACGTTAACTATGCTTTTAAGATTGCAAAATTGATGATTTGGAACAATTTCTACTTTTCAAATTTTTATAGGAATCCAGATGGAAGGATCTCCACCATCTTAGTATATGGATGTCAGTCATCTTCCAGAAGGTCAATACGAAATGGAAAAGACACACTTGCCGTTAATCACTTCCATCTTGAACAGAAAGCCATCTTCCCCCTCACATGCCATTGGTAGAGATTGGAAACTTGGTTCCACCTCTGAAATAGTACTAGCAAATGGAATTTCTTAGGATGGCAACTTCTGAAACCACATCTATATACAAATGTGTAGGGAAATTTTTTTCTCTCCTTTCTTTGCTCATAAAATTAGCTGTGTTCCTTGCAATCATGTCTGAGGAGGCTCTAGAGTAATTGGAATTTTTCAATAAAAAGAACTTGTTTTAAAAATACTGGGGACTGAACTGGAAAAACTTACATTGTGTGCTTCTATGATTATATCAAAATGAATCAAACTATTATGCATCAGTGTAATGCACTAATAAAAAAGTTTATTAGCATGGTGGTGCACACCTGTAATCCTAGCAGCTAGGGAGACAGGCAGGAGGATCACTACTTCGAAGCCAGATTAGCAAAAGCGAGGTGCTAAACAACTCAGTGAGACCCTGTCTCTAAATAAAATACAAAATAGGGCTGGAAATGTGGCTCAGTGGTGGAGTATCCCTGAGTTCAATCCCCAGCACCCCCAAAAAAATCATTTAGAATATGACCCCCACAAAAAAATAAAAATAAAAATAGAGGAAAAGAGTTAGATGTAGACTCTGAAGCCACATTCTCTACATTTGCGTCCTCATTGCATGACATTCAATTTCTTATAATTTTTGTAAAATGAAGAGAATATATCATATCACTTTTTTATAAGTTAACTGAATGAATTAACATACAATCTGCATTAAAGGAAAATGAAAATTTCACATGAGTATTAGACGAACTAATTAAAATAAGGACACAGATATACACTCTTATATATGAAACCATATTTTGTTTATTGTGAGAATAAACTGCGCACACATTGCTTAGGCAGATAAAGGGGCGTACACCTTGTTTCTCCACTCAGCTTTTTTGTCTTCAGATAAGAATGCACTAGCCTGACACAGTGGCACACACCTTTAATCCCAGTGACTCAGGAAACTGAAGAAGGAGTATCAAAGATTCAAGGCCAACCTCAGCAACTTACCAAGACACTGTAATGAAAAAAAAAAAAAAAGAAAATAGAAAGGATGCACTATGTAGTTCAGTAATGAAACATCCTTAAGTTCAATTTCCATAACAAAAAATATGTAATACAAAACATCAAAAGCAAATAAAACATCATTATACAAAAAAATATTTTGCATGTACAATACACACACAGACCACATCTGTTTACACATAACACACCACACAAAAATACACGACTTTTGTTTATTTTCTTTGAAAATTTCTCCAAAAATCTTGAGGAAAACGTTCATACATATCAGCACATACATGAATACAGCCTCTGAAATAGCACTAGCAAATGGAATTTCTTAGGATGGCAACTTCCAAAATCACATCTATATACAAAAGTGTAGGGAAATTTTTTTCTCTTCTTTCTTTGCTCAGAAAATTAGCTGTGTTCCTTGCAATCATGTTTGAGGAGGCTCTAGAGTAATTGGAATTAAAAAAAAAAAAGATGCAAATGTCTAACCACACAGATATTTAACTATTGTCCACTGATATACATTTGTGCTGTGTTTTTTTGGTTTGAAACAATTCTGTCAGGGTTTTCATTGAACTTAGTTTAGCACATATATTAGGTAATTATCAAATCATAACAAATTTAATTCATAGAAATCTAAACATGCCTCCTAGAGTATTAACAAAACTATTCTATAATTATAACAGAGTGGCATATGGAAATAGACAAATATATAAAATATTAAAAAAATGGAATACTAAAGTTCTTATGAGTCAAAAAGGAAATATCAAAAGAAATAAATGAAATTTGTTAACCGAATGAATGTAAAAATATATCAAAATGTGTGGGATGCAGCTAAACTAACAGTTACTTGTAGCACTGAAGGCATATATCAGGAAAGGAGAAAGAACTCAATAACATCATTTCCACCTGCTGAATATGAACAAATTAAACCCAAGCCAAGCATGTGGAATAAAATAATGGAGTAGAAATCAATGAAGTTGATATTGAGGAAAAAAAAAAAAAAAAAAGAAAGAAAGAAAGCAAATGAAACCGAAAGCATTTCTTTGAAAGGTCTGCAAAATAGACCAAGAACAAAAAGAGGCAAAATACAAAACACCTGCATCTATAATGCAGCAAGAAGGAATTCACAACATATTCCATGGACATTAGGAGAAATTAGGAAATATGTGGAATAATTTCCATAACTGATTCAGTAAATAAATTTCTTCAAATGCAAATTTCAGAAACTCATTAAAAGAAAATATAGATAGCCTAAATACTCCTAAATTTGTTTTTCAAATGACTATGTTCTTAAAAACATACTAAAACATAAAATCTAAGCACAAGTTGTTCCCTGGTTAATTCTAATAAGAAACATTTAAAGAAGAAATACCACTAATTATAAATGGTTTCTCTCTCTCTCTCTCTCTCTCTCTCTCTCTCTCTCTCTCTCTCTCTCTGTCTTTGATGCTAGGGATTGAACCCATGGGTGCTTTACCCATTCAGAAAGGGTCTTGCTAAGTTGCTGAGGGCCTCATTAAATTGTGGATTCCAGTCTCGAATTTGTGATTCTCTTGCTTAAGCCACCCCTTTTGAATTACATGAACTCTTACAGACAATAGATAACAGGAAACCCTTCCTAAGTCATCTTATAATGGCCAGTATTACACTAATTCCCCAAACAGACAATGCGATTGCAAGGAAAGGAAACTACATACTAATAGATATCCTGAAAATAGGCAAAAAATATAACTAAAATTCATCAAGTAATATATGAAAACAACCATTCCTAATGACCCTGATAGCTCCATGCAAAGAATGCAAGCCTAGTTCAATACCAAAAGTAACTTGACAATATCAATATTTCAAATTTCAAACAATCATGATTATTTCATCAAAATTTTAAAAATTACTATGAAGAAGACACTCTTAAGAGTAACAGAACATGCCTGATTGGGGGGAATCATCTTCCCATTGCATATCTAATAAAGAATTATATCAAGTATATATAGCATATTCTTAAAAATCCAAGAGTGGGAAAGCAAGCAACCCAGTTAAATGAGCAAAGGACTGGAATAAAAACTTCTCCTAAAGAAGATATATAGGTAATAAACACATGATACTTATGCCATTTGTCATTTGGGAAATACAATAAAGGCACAAGACATACTACTGCTCACCAATCAGAAAGGTTAAAATACAGAAAACTGACAATAACAAATTGCAGCAAGAATATGGAAAACCAGGAGTCCTCACTCATTGTGGATAGGAATGCAGAATGCTACAGCTAATTTGATGGTCAGTTTGGCATTATCTCATAAAGCCGAGCATAAATTTACCATAGAATTCAATAATATCATTTTTCACGTTTCAAGTGGTTTTTTTTTTTTTCAGGTGAATTAATGTTATGTGCATGGTAAAATCCACAGGTGGTTATTTGAAACAGGATTGCCAACTATTAATGTTCAGGGGAAACTCCTGCTACTTTATCACAGAAAAGGATAAACTGTCTTGTATCCATGTAAGGAAATAAATGTTTCCATAAATAAGAATGAACTACTGATTCATCAAACAGCATAGACAAATCTTAAATGCATGTTATTGAGTAAAAAAAAAAAAAAACTCAGAACCACAGTTGTCTTTCATATCTGTGGAGGATCTGTCCCAGGACCCCTGCCAATACCAAAATCTACACATGCTCAAGTTCCTTAAATAAAGCAATATAGTATGTGCATGTAACCTGTGTACACCCTCTCATATAAAACATTATTTCTAGATTACTTAAAAGATCTGATGCAATGTAAATATTATCGACATAAGTTGTTATACACATTCTTTAATAAATCATAACAAGAATAAAAATCTGCATGTTCAGAACAAATGCGAATGTTTTCAAATACTTTTGATTCACAGTTGGTTGAATCCATGTGCACACAAGCACAGATATAGTGTCCACTGTATTTATAAAATTCTGTTTGTAGTCCATTCTGAAAAAGGCAAAACCTTAATAATGGAAAACGGATTAGTGGTTCCCAGAGGTTGAAAATAGGGAATCATTGATTTCTAAGAGAATAAAAGAGGAAGTTTGAGGAAGGAAGGACAGTTATATAATGCTGGTGTGGGAAATACATGCTGCATGCATTTTAAAGCTCACAGAATTATACATAACAAAGGGGGATTTAATGTATGCAATTGCAAAAACAAACCAATAAACAAAAAGTAAAACCAAACTAACCACAATTACTAAATAAACTCAACCAGGGTGTCACAGAATCCCAGGGCACAATGCAGATTCTCCTATGAATGTATGACATAGCATCACTGAAGAGGGTGAGGTAGAAACAGATGAACCTCATAATGGGAAAGTGGTGTTTTGGCAAAAACAGTGAGACCTAAAACAAAAAGGAACTCATAATAAGCACTGTGTTTTCTTTTTACTTTATTAGGGTACAGTATTTGTTTGTCTTCCCTCTGTCAAACTCAGAGCCAACCACTGTCCTCAGAATGACTGGTGAGGCATGGGTAAAAGAATATACAGGGCAGAGAAGACATGGGAGAAAGAATGGGAGGTGGACACCCCTACTTAAAGCCACCATCAAGCCAAAGAAACCCAGGACCATTTATTTGCAAATGCCATAATATTATTCTTCTTTATGGCTGAATAATATTCTATTGTGTATATATACCACAGTTTTGTTTTTTTTTTTTAAATCCATTCCTCTGTTGAAGGGCATCTAGGTTGGTTCTACAATCTAGCTATTGTGAACTGAGCTGCTATAAACGTTGATGTGGCTATGTTACTATAGTTTGCTGATTTCAAGTCCTTTGATTATAAACTGAAGAGTGGGATAACTGGGTCAAACATGGGTCCATTCCAAGTTTTCTGAGGATTCTCCACACTGCTTTCCAGAGTGACTGCACCAAATGAGTGAGAGAAGAATGGGGGAACTTTAGATTATGTAGAAGGAAATGAGAGGGAGGGGATATGAAAAATGGTGGAATGAGACAGATATCATTACCCTGTGTACGTGTATGATTACATGAATGGTGTGAATCTACATTGTGTACCAACCATAGAAACAAAATGATGCACCCTATTTGTGTACAATGAATCCAAATGCAGTCTGTAAAAAAATTTAAAAAATAAATAAATAATTAAAAAAAAACAACCCCACTATTACACATGATAGTACAATGCATTAATAAAACCAATTAAAATTAAAAAAAAGAAACCCAGGACCTCAGAGAAGGCAAAGCCCAGAGTGGCATAGAGAAAAGCTATTGCTTCGGTGAGGGGCCCTGGCATAACCAATAATAAGACTCCTAATCACAATCCCTCACCAACCTCATGGCCAGCCACCCACCGTGGGAGCATCTGTCCCAATGAATTTGACCCTGTGTTGGTGTCCCTTGAAATGGTGCTGATCTGGATGCTGTGACTAGGGAGAAGTGAGCTCAGGGGACCCTGGATTGCTAAGCTGCCAAGGCTCTTCCCTGCCAGTGTCTCAGGATGGGTTCAGAACCAGTGCAGATGGTGGTGCTCCTGACCAGCGAGGGATGCAGAGGAACCTGGAGCGGGTGCATGTTTTCAGGGGATGAGGGACCATTACCCGAGACCTTCTTCCACTGCAGGCGAGGCATGAGCATTGTGCTTCAATGGGCATGTATTTTTTCTCAGGGTAATAAGAGTAAAGAATATTCAAACTTACTCGAATGAATAGGGGGGTTGAACAAATAAATAAAAAGATGGTAAATTGTGAGAACCAGGTTTCTCCTGGTTAGAAAAGGAAGTACTAAATAATCAAGAAGGGAAAGTTAGAATGACCTACATCACACTGTATTTAAGTTAGAGATATGAGTCATGGCTTCATTTTTAGCTTAGCATCAATACACTTAGAACAGAAACAATTATAGAGATTTATGTTGTATTTATTTCCTATTACACATATAACAGGTATTATAAGCTTAGTATCTTACATCAATAGGAATCCCTTAAATTAAAATTGTGGGAGTAAGAAGGTAGGAGGCATAAAGTACATAAGTGGAAAGAGCATAAAATTATATAATCTTGTGAAATGTATTATCTTTTGTGAACAAAATACTGAATTTAAAAGAATAAGCTGCACTAACATCAATGCAGAACAATATTTGCAACTGTCTTATACAACTGAAAAAGAGTAAAAAAATATATTAGGAACACACTGACAAATTATAATAGAAATTATACACTGCTTTTTTTCAAATTTTCCTGAAGACATGACAGATAATTTATTTGAAAGAAAAAAATGTTAATTTAAAATGATTTTTTTAGTAATTGATTTAATTCACCTTAAAATGATATTGTCTATATAGTCACAAAACTTAATCATACTGCTCATTTACTGTTTCAGATAACATAAATGAGGAAATATTATTTTATTTTGTCACTATTGGAAATACTTGTGATTGTTAAAATCAACTCCCCCCATTTTTTGCAAATAAAAATTATATGTATTTAAGGTGTGCAATGTGATATTTTTATATATGTGTGCATATGTATAGACACACATACATTGTGAGATGATTACCACAAATCAAGTAATTTACGTATCCATCAACCCATGTAGTTTACTATTTTTTTGTTTTTGGTGATAATTTTTAAGATTTACTCTCAGCACTTGTACATTGCTGGTGGAGTTGTAAATTGGTGCAGCCACTCTGGAAAGCAGTATGGAGATTTGTCAGAAAACTTTGAATGGATCCACATTTTGACCCAGTTATCCCACTTCTTGGTTTATACCCAAAGGACTTAAAATTAGCATACTACAGTGATGCAGCCACATCAATGTTTATAGCAACTCAATTCACAATAGCTACATTGTGGAACCAACATAGATGCCATTCAACAGAGGAATGGATAAAGAAACTGTGGTATATACACACAATGGGATTTTATTCAGTCATAAAGTAGAATAAAATTATGACATTTGCAGGTAAATGGATGGAATTGGAGAATATCATGCTAAGTGAAATAAGCCAATCCCAAAAAACCAAAGGTTGAATGTTTTCCCTGATAAGAGGATGATGATATATAATGGGGGTGGGGGGTGGGGAGTGAGAGAAGAAAAGGGGAACTTTAGATTACGTAGAGGGAAATGAGGTGGGGTATGAAAAGTGGTGGAGTGAGACAGACATCATTACCCTATGTACATGTGTGATTACACAAATGGTGTGAATCTACATCATGCACAACCATAGAAATGAAAAGTTGTACCCCATTTGTGTACAGTGAATCAAAATGCAGTCTGTAAAAATAAAATACTAAAAATAAAAGATAAATAAAGATTTACTCTCAGGACATTTCAAGCATACAAGGTGCTACTTTTGACTATGGTCACCAGGCTGCACCTTAGTTCTCCTGAGCTCATTCCTGTTATTGTTGTGGAAATGACAAGATGGCACTGGGAAAGTAGGAGAAACCAAACTTTATTTTACGCTGAGGGACCAGAGGAGATTCGCACTCCAAAATTCTGAGCACCTCTGACTAATCTTTCATGACATTTATAGGTTGTCTAGTATTATAAATTTTCTAAACTAAAAGAGTACATAATTGGACACAAGATTCTAAAAAGCAACATATAATTGTGTATAAGGGAACTGTTTACAAAAGCAGACTGTGATATGGGAAGCTGGATTACAAGGTCTTCTATATGGCTCGCCTTGAGTCCTGAGCTTTCAGATGCCTTTACACTTCTAAGGGATGTGGCTAGGTCCCAGGGAAAGTCCTTTACATTCTAAAAGTAAGGAGTAACAAGTGCTAATTAGCTTTCCTGAAGAAGGTCAGCTGGCGGGAACAGGGTGAGGGGAAGTCTCACTCTACCCGGCCAGTAGACTCCCTCAGTCTACTTTATATCCAGACCTGGGTCAGTTACCCACTGCATTATAACGGAAAGTTTGCTCTTTGACCAACAAGTTCCCATCCCTCAAATTTCCCCACCAACCTGTGGTAACTCCTCTACTCTCTGTTTCTGAAATCAATTTTTTGTGGTGTAGGTGGAAGTGAGACCATGCAGTGTTTATCTTTGTCCTCTCTGAGTATAATGTTGTATGGTTGATCCATGCTGTCACACATGCCAGGACAGGAGAAGATCTCCTCCTTTCCTAAGATAGAGCAGTCTTAGGGACACACGTATATCCCTAATTCATGATATACTCATATCAAATTCTTTTTACTCCCCTGTCAATGAGCCACAGGGGTCAGTCCCATATGTTGGCTTTTGATAACAGCACCATATTGAACATGAGTATAGGTGAACAGGAGAGTACCACTGTCTACTCAATATATTGATGAGACAGTAATTTCATATCCTTAGGATATACACTCAAAGTGTGACTACTGAATCATAAGGTAGTTATGATTTTAACGTTTTCAGTTACCTCCATATCATTATCCATCATGTCTGTACTGATATTTTTTCCTACCAAATCACATATGGATTTCCTATTTTCCTTATTCTTGTCAACAGTGTAATCTTTTGATTCTTTGTTAACAAAAATGGCATGATATTGGTACCAAAATAGACAGGTAGATCAATGGTACAGAATAGAGGACATGGACACAAACCCAAATAAATACAATTTCTTCATACTAGACAAAGGGGCCAAAAATATGCAATGGAGAAAAGATAACCTCTTCAACAAATGGTGCTGGGAAAACTGGAAATCCATATGCAGCAGAATAAAACTAAACCCCTATCTCTCACCCTGCACAAAACTCAACTCAAAATGGATTAAGGACCTCGGAATCAGACCAGAGACCCCGCATCTTATAGAAGAAAAAGTAGGTCAAAATCTTCAACATGTTGGTCCAGGATCAGACTTCCTTAACAGGACTCCCAATAGCCCAAGAAATAAAAGCAAGAATCAACAACTGGGATAGATTCAAACTAAAAAGCTTTTCCTCAGCAAAGGAAACTATCAGTAATGTGAAGAGAGAGCCTACAGAGTGGGAGTAAATCTTTGCCACCCACACTTCAGATAGAGCACTAATTTCCAGAATCTATAAAGAACTCAAAAAACTCTACACCAAGAATACAAATAATCCAATCAACAAATGGGCTAAGGAAATGAACAGACACTTCACAGAAGAAGATCTATAAGCAATCAACAGGCATATGAAAAAATGTTCAACTTCTCTAGTAATAAGAGAAATGCAAATCAAAACTACCCTAAGATTCCATCTCACCCCAATTAGAATGGCGATTATCAAGAACACAAGCAACAACAGGTGTTGGGGAAGATGTGGGGAAAAAGGTACACTCATACATTGCTGGTGGAGTTGCAAATTAGTGCAGCCAATCTGGAAAGCAGTGTGGAGATTCCTCAGAAAGCTTGGAATGGAAACACCATTTGACCCAGCTATCCCACTCCTTGGCCTATACCCAAAGAACTTAAAAGCAGCATATTACAGAGATACAGTCACATCAATGTTCATAGCTGCTCAATTCACCATAACCAGATTGTGGAACCAACCTAGATGTCCTTCAATTGATGAATGGATAAAGAAGCTGTGGTATATTTATACAATGGAATATTACTCAGCCATAAAGAAGGATAAAATGATGGCATTTGCAGGCAAATGAATGAAAGTGGAGAATATCATGCTAAGTGAGATAAGCCAATCTCAAAAAACCAAAGGACAAATGATCTCTCTGATAAGCGGATGATGACACATAATGGGGGAGGAGGGGGCAAGAATGGATGAAGGAGGGACTGTATAGAGGGAAAAGAGGAGTGTGAGGAGTGGGGGTGTAGGGAAAAATAACAGAATGAATCAAACAACATTATCCTATGTAAATGTATGATTACACAAATGGTATGCCTTTACTCCATGTACAAACAGAGAATAAACATGTATTCCACTTGTTTACAATAAAAATAAATTTCAAAACAAAACAAAAGAATATAATCATTCTTGAGGAAATTAGAGATAGGTACCAAGTGTCTTTAAGGATATAGAACATTTAATGTAGATATTCAACTTGGGAATTAACATTAAGAAAACTATTGGACACTTGGAGGAAAAATTGAATGCAAGAATTGTATTGGTTAGGTGTTGGTATCATTATGCATTTTAAAAATGTATTTGTATCACAGCCACAAATATAGTGAATGGTGATGGCAACATGTGCACACTCTGTGGTTCTCAGTTATAAGAATTTCCTATTACTGTCAGGTACCTCAGAATTCTGCCTGCCTCTGCCCATTACCAAGCCCACAGCCACTCCACATTTTAAGTCCTTGTTTCAGCAGCTCTACTTTCTGTTACCAAAATCTATAAGAATTTTCTAGGACTCTTCTAACAAACTTTTATATTTTGGAGGGTTTTACAACAAACTTCATTCTCACATTTCTGGAGGCCAGATGGAAAAATCAGTGTTACAGGGTTGAACTCTTTCTGGTGTTTTCTAGGGCCACATTTATCCCTTGCCTCTTCTGGTTTGTGTTAGCAGTCAGCCTTCCTGAATTTATGCACCCTTTTTTTTTTAAATTTTTTTCCCAATCTCTCCCCTGGTCCTCGCATTACTTTTTCTTCCCTTTGCAATATATCAACACTCCCTCTGCTTCTATTTTGTTAGATACCTGTGCTTATATTTTAGACCCACATGAATAATCTGGGGTACTACCTTCTTTCAAGACTTTTACTTGCATATTTTTTCCATAAAAGATAATGTTCACTCCTTTCCCACATATAACAATACTCACAAATTCTGGAACTTGTGATGTCAGCATTTACCTTTGGGGCCACCACTCAGCCCACCTCCATACGTATATGATTACACAGTAGTAAACGAAATCTAATGAATACAATTAGCATTTTAAATGAACCTATAATCATGTTATTTCTTTTATATGCTTTGCTCATTAAAAATGAATTTATGTTCGTGAAATATACTGTTTCATAGGATTTTGATTTATTGAAATTGTGCCAGCTTAAAAGTTCTATTATCAGTATAGGGAACAAATGCTGAATATTTGACTTTATTATGAAATCCAGTCATTTTTCTCTGCATTCTCTTAGGAACTGAAAATACTCACCATCATCTTCCTTGCCACCTGCAGAAGCAATTTCTCCTCCTTCCCGAGGTATTGTTGCTGCCTGAACGGACTGCCTATATCGTCTCCTAATCTGATGCTCTTCTCAATGCAACATTTTGTCACTGCCCAGAGGCACAGCGCAAGCAATTTATTTTCCTTTGAAATGTTCACTGGAAAAGAAGACAAAACTTGTCACAAGTTGAAGGCAAAGGGCAGAAGGATACTTTAAAAGTGTGAGGTGAGCCAGGGGGCAAAATGGTAGAGTAGGAGAGCAGCGGCTTTGAAGTCAGATAGACCATTAGCTCAGGACCCTGGGGCACCAAACAGACCGCTCCTGAGCTCTCGTTTCCACCCCTGTAAAATTGGTGTAATTATCTAGGCAAGGCACGGGGTTGTTACAAAGGTGCTCTCATTCCACAGAAATGTATTAATATCGGTTATTTAACACTACTGAGCCCAAAGATACAAAATTCTAGCACGGGGGTCTTGGCATGAGAAAGAAGTTTTTTTTAAAAAAAGTAGAGCTATTATCTTACTAACTCTGAGAGAATATTCATTTTTCTGTCCTGACAGACTGCAGTAAAAACTCCCAAACCTCAGACACACAAAAAAATAAAAGCTATCCCTTTTTTTTTTTTTTTTCATATTATAATCAAGGTTTCTCTCCTCCTGTGATTACAAGGGGGCCTCACAGACTCGTTTAGTACTAAGCTCAGACTCTGCATGACTTACAGAGCACTGAGTCAGGATCATGACACACACCATGCTGACTCATTTTTTCCTGTCAAAAGCTCCACCTCAATATTCCCCATGTTACTCCAAGTGGCATTTAATTGGCTGGCAGAAGTCACCTATAGCATTTCTAATTTCAAAGAGGTTTGGAAGATACAATCTTATCCAGTTCCCAGAAACCACCAGAATAGTTGAATCCTAATCTCATGACTATTTTCAAGGATATGATTAAAGAACCTCACAATTAGAGTCTGCTTTCTCACTAATCAAATCCTAAAGACTGTAGAATTAAAAATGTGTTGAAAAGAAGGCACACTGACATTTTTACATTTTACTCAGTAGGAAGATATTATTACAAATACCCACATGATGATAAGATGCCAGATTATAGGAGATGCAAAAATAGTGATCTGAGAAACCAATAACTAACAGTGTAATCCAAATAAGCCTGTCAGAAAATGTAAACAATACGTGCCAGACATTTCCCTATGGTTGTATGGAGATAGCAATGAATAAAATACACATAGCCTTAGGAAGTCTCACATTCTAGATACACTTGCTACTGCTGGTTATTTTATATATAAATATAATATTAATGTTTATATATTATATACATATATAAACACCATATATAAAGTCATATATGTATATGCATACACACACATATACATATCTGCATACATACATAGTCTGTTAATAGTGTGCAAAAGGCATCAAATTTCAGGACAATTTTCTTGCACATAGAAAGATGAAGGGAACATCCAAAACCGTACTGTTGTTTGATTTTTCTTCAACCATATGTAACTTAGACTTCCTATGAACTGTGCCCTAAAACAAATTCCTGTGAATGACACAGAGAAAAGATAAGAATGACCATCCTACCTAGGATCAAACGCTGACACGTTTACCACAGCTGTGAGGTCTTGGCGGAGTTGCTTTATCAGTCTCTGCTATAATTTTCTCAACTGCTGCATGCATAACAATGGCATCTGTCCCAAAGTCTATTTTTAGGAAATAAATGATATAGTTCATGAAAAAGCAGTGAGAACAATGCTTCTTATAACAATATTATGAAATCTACCCCTTAGTGTTATTAGTCGACAAATGACTATGAAAGTAAAGGTGTTGTTGGTCCAGAAATAAGGTAAAAAGAAGGCATCAAGTTTTCACTTATCAGCATCACCTAAAGATTTCCATTGCACTTGGGTTAATGGACTAGTAATATTTTTTTTATTAATCACTGATAAATGCTCAAACTTCCCAGATATTCTGATAGATGAATGCCAGTTAGGTGTCCACCAGAAGTGGCTGAATAGGTGCTCTAATTTAACTTCATCGCTACCACATTTTTTATTAAGTATTAATTTATTCATTTACCATATGCCTCTTTTATTCTGAAGGCAGGATCTTTGTTTTATTTTCTTTTGTGCACCTACTGAGACATGGAAAACTCTCAGCACAAAAGGACTCCATTTAAACTTTTATTTTAAGAAATGACCAGACTCTTCCATGGTTTCTAGCAGCACAAAGTGTTGTCTTTAGGACAATATCACCTCCTCCCCACTCCAACTTTAAAATGCCTATTTGAGAAAGTTCAGAACTGACAGGAAAATTTATAGTGTTTTCTAGCCAACATCTGAGCTAGGACCCTGACCTCTCTTTAAAAACTAGAATTATGAATACTTTCTCAGTTCTTTTGAGATGTATACATATCTCCTGCAACTCTAAAGTGTTTTTCTCAAGGATCTAAAAGCTCTTCCTTTGAAATGTGATTAATCATCAGGGTGGAAAGGGGCTGTCTCCTAGCCCCTGTGGGAAGATAGAATCCTAACTTCCCAAAGTGTCCCCTTGCAAACACAGCTGACCTAATAGCACTTATACTGGCCAGCCCTTGGTAATTTTTCACTTTCCTACCCGCTCCAGTCCCCACTCAACTCTCTCCTTCCTTCTGTCTTTAAAATGCTTGGAGACTCTGCACGAATCAGATGGATCACAGTTCTTTCTCTTACTATCAATAGTTACCAAATAAACATTGTTTTCACCAATTTAATTCATACACAGTCATGTTCATCTTTGACAGCAACTCCTAGAATACTGCATGGTACATATGCGTTAATTAATATATTTGGATTAACTAAAGAATAAGAGAACTAATCTTGAAACTTATTGGACTTTTATAGCAACAATTCCCCCTTAAGGATTTGGCCCTACTTGGTTGGTAATTTCTGGTAATCTGTCAGTCTATTTGACATTTAAGGATTATAATCTTTTCCATCTTTGAAATGATGAATGAAGGCTAATGCCAATTATGTTTTCATAAAGATAGTAAACTGTAAGTGCAGATAATTTAGTTTTGGTTGGATTTCTGAAAATAATTTCTCCCCTGAGGTTAATTTGGTTCCCCAAAAAAGTGGAATTAAAGGGCAATAAAATATGAATGCTTCATTAAAACCAGGTTTTAAAATATGTATAACTCATGTACAGTAAAATTAACCTGTTCAGATGTGCAGCTTTGACAAATGTATAAACTTGAAAACCACCACCACCACCACAGTTACTGCCTCCTGAGTTGCTGCACAAATGGAAGAATTTGATGAGAAAGAAAGAAAACGAGGAAGCGTTGTGTAATTATCAGATGTTTATTTCTCTTTGACCATTCCAGCCCTCCTTTATACAGTGCCTCCCTTCACCCCAAACTGAGATGTACACTGGTGTGCTTTATAAGCCACTTTCCTCCTCCTCATACGTATTCCAAGCAACCACCAAAAATGTAACTGTTGTTACAGTTTGCCCTTTCCGTATGTCATATCAATGGAATTGGGCTGTATGTTGTGTGCCAGTTACATTTGGTTTCAACTTTCTCTGCTTTCTAAGTGGGTTCAGAATTGTCGTTTCATTTTATTGAAATAAATATATATGTCTGTATATTGAAATGAATACATATGTATGCATAGGAATAAATATGCATATGCATAATAGAGAAAAACACACCGTGGGTGATAAAAATACTGACATATTGCAAGTGGTTTACATTGTTCTTTTGACTTTTACTTTTTCTCATGAGCATTGGTTACCTTGCCCATGGTTCCCTTCTGTTGCCATCTGTGACTTAGCAAACCAGGACTAAAATATTTGGAGATCCAAAGTGTGATGAACATAATACATCTATTTTTATTTCATATTTGGAGCACAGAGATACTAGAAGAATTACTCCATCAGGAGTATTTCTGTAGACCAAGGGAGAGGTAGAACAGTAGCAGAGAAAATAACATCTGATAATGACATAATACTTCCTGGATTGATTTCTTTCTCATTTCCTTTGATTGGGAGAGCAAACTCATGAAGTAGGAAAGGGCAAATTTCAATCCTAACTCTCCCTCAGACTTCTGCATTTTAATAAAAATATTTCATTGAAGAGGAAATGAGGAGGAGCGAGGGTTGTAGCTCAGTGGTAGAGTGCTTGCCTCCCATGCGTGAGGCACTGGGTTTGATCCTCAGCACCACGTAAATACATAAAATAAGGTATTGTGTCCATCTACAACTACTAAACAAATATTTTAAAAAAGGAAATGATGCAAAATCCCATACAAACCATAAATGCAATTCCTCTGCCTCATTACTGTGGCTGCCTACTTCGGTGCATGCTCTCCCAGGACCAGACATGCTGACTCTGTAAGGAATCCCACGGAAACCACGCCAGACATGGGAAATCACATAAGGGAGTTTATTAAGCAAACAGAGTGTCTCCCTGCAGGGTAAGAGAGAAAATGAGAGGAAAAGAAAGGGAAAGAGAAAGGGCGCACGCAAGAAAGAGTGTTAAAAGCGAGGAGGAGAAAGTATGCAAGTGGGTAGGAGAGAAAAGCAAGAGAAAAGATGGCGGGGTAGCTACCATCAAGCAGTTGAATTCCACTGGGCTAACAGGGGACCAATAACGGAGAAGGATACTTGCAAGCTGACTGATGAACCAATAGCTAGCCAGGATGTTCACAGACTGACAGTAGCTGGGAGGCGGGGAAATGGCTGCAAGGGAAAGGGCGGGGAGAGCAGCTTTGTACATTACAGACTCTATAAAGGTTTTGTCAACTTTGACCCTTGTCTCCCTTATTACCAATCACTTGCTATTTCAACTATTTCTTATATGTTACTATTTTCTGCCACCTTTCTAACTTTACCTTGGTTTATAGAAATCCTCCTGATGAGCTAATTCTTTTAATCTTCCTGTGCTCTGAATTCATCTCTCGCATGCAGTTCCTAGTCCATTAAAAAAAAAAAAAAAGAAGTTGTAGTAAATTCTTTAAATCTTTTTTCACCATTGCATAACTAAATCCATATTTCCTGTCCTATCACTTAAAAGATTCTTCAAGATGGTTCTAAAATTATTCTTTGTTCCATCTTTTCCATTTTTCATCTTGAATACCCTAGTACTCCCTCTATAATACACTTTGTACTGTTGCTGGAACAGACCCAAAGTAACTTTACCCTCACTCGGAAAGTCCTGAGACATTTGTAAAGTAAAATTAAGCAAAGTGAATATTGGTTCACTTCAATTAACCATGAATAGAAGTAGGAAATATCAAATAAAAATATTTTGAGTTACTTTTTGGATTATTATTATCTTTATTTAGCTATTATTAACTACATTAAATAAAGTTATTTTATTAAGTATGTCTTGTATACCAGTAATATTTGGTATTATTACACTAAAAGGATAGTAATTATAGTATTGCAAATGCCAATATGTAATGGGTTGAATGCAAATAACAACCTTTAAAATTGTGAATTGAAAACCAAATCTGTGACCATGAATGTTTTGAAATCCATTTAAAATTTAAAAAGAGATTAGAAATTAGGTAACTCATGCAAATACTTTCATGACAGTTTACAGATAAAGCCTAAATCCTAAAATCTAATTAAAATTATAATGCTATAGAAGGTGTTATCAAAAATTTCACTATAATGGTAACATTGACAAGATGAATGTTTTAGTCAGTTTTTCTCGTTGCTGTGACTAAAAGATCCAACCAGAACAACTGTAGAGGAGGAAAAGTGTAATGGGGCTCAGAGTTTCAGGTCTTAGTTCATAGCAGACCAGATCCATTCCCTGAGGGCTCAAGGTGAGGCGGACCATCATGGTTGATGAGTGTCGCAGAGGGAAACAAACAGTTCACATGGTGATTAGAAAGTAAAGAGAGAGAGATCTCCACTTTCCAGATATAAATATATTCCCCAAAACCACACCCCCAATTCCCTATGTCCTCCATCCACACCCTACCATTTCTGTCACCACACAGTTAATCGAAATCAGGGGATTAATGCACAGATTGGGTAAGACTCTTCCAACCCAATCATTTCTCCTCTGAACCTTCTTGCATTGTCTTACACATGAGCTTTTAGGGAACACCTCACATCCAACCATAAAAATGGAATCTAATGAATTCTCTCTTTTTCATACACTCCACTACACAAACCAAAAGCACATACCGTGAAAATTTTACAAATGGTATTGATACCGCCATTTAACGGTGATGAGTTCTGCTCCTTCTAATGTTGAAGATTGAACACTAGAGAAGCTTGCCAAGGCAAGCATATTGAGCAGGTTTCATTTAAAGGTAATAATACAGACTTCTCCCGGCAGGAAGAAGGGGGCTGTGGCTGATGTTCTAAAGTCCCCAGAAGTGAGCGCACCCTACATCTTTTATAAGTTAAATTCTCTTTTGTTCTCCAGTTCTTTCCCCTCTTATCTCTCCTTCCTGCCTACAGAACTAGGCCTGGTTTTGCATTAAGTGAGCCATGGGCAGGGGGAGGGCCAAGGTGATTCAGGCAGGTAAGGGCCCAGGGGGCATTAATTAGCAGCTCCATGCTTGCAGTCCTTGATAAAGGCAGGTGAATTTGGTAATCAATGGACTCTGGAGATCCTTGACATTCCATTCTTCCAGGGGCAGTCTCCAACTTCCAGAGGCAGATGGCTTCATGACTTCATTTCCTCGATTTGACCCGATCTCCTATTTCTACACTAACTACCTGTCCTTAATTCTGGCTTCAGTATCAGAGCATACAAGAAGGTATTTCTGCCTACCCATATACGTGCTGTGAAGTCATTCACTCCAGAAAGCACAAAGTTGTTTTTGAAGTCCACATACAAGATCTCCTAAAGTTTTCATTTGATTAGAGTATATATCATGGTGTGATATGAGTAGTTTCTATATTGAAAAAGTCTAGCTATTATTTTGAAACTAAAGGACATTTATATAGATTATTATAGTTTGGATATGACTTATCCCCCAGAATCTCATCTGTGAGACAATGCAGGAATACTCACAGGTGAAATGATTAGATATCTAACTCTAACCTAAAGAGTATATTAATCAATCCATTTGATACTACATAATTTGAATGCATTAATGGTTGGTGACTGTATGATTATATGATATGGCTGGTCACTGGGGGCATGCCGTTGGGGACTGTTTTATCCCTAGTTGCTAGCATTCATGCTCTTTCTGCTTCCTGGATGTCACGAATTGAGTAGCTTTCCTCTTCCATGACTTTCTGCCAGGAAATTCTGCTTCAACTTGGGCCCAGAGCAATGGAGTTGGTCAACAGTAGGTGGAACCTCTGAAATTGTGAACAAAATAAACTATTTTTCCTCTTATTTGTTCCTATCAGAACAAGTCACCGTGACAAAAAGCTTACTAATAAATAAATTGTCATTAATTTGAAAGAATATGAGCAATCATATAGCAAGTAAACAAAAGTATATTACATAGAAAAAACACTATTTTCTGTTTCCACAGCTCAAATTAAAAGTATAAATGCTGATATGGAGTGTGTCAGTGTAATACACTAATGTTCATATACTGAGGAACTTTATCAGTGTCTTATGAATAAAAATTAGATATAGAATGAAACAAATTTCAGTGTGTGTATAGGTTAGGCATTTGACTAAGATAAATGCTAAATCTCTGTCTATTGGTTATGTTTCCAATTTGATTAAACATTGCTTTATTAAAATATTAATTTTTGTATTCTTACTTAATATAAATAATACCTCCCCATATATTTATGTGTGCCTATATATATAAATAATATTGATATATATGTTTATGTATAAGCATTCACAATTTCACAGTAGTATTTAGAAGTGTGTTAGTATCTTTAATTTGATTAACCTAATAAAGCCCAAGGAAAGATCCTGAAATAATATACAATAAAATATATCTATATCTCACATCACCATTTTCCTTGCATCACAGCTTTTGAAATGCATCATGTCCATCACCAGAGAACAAATCTGATATTTTTTTTTAAGTTACACTCATGTGCATGGTATATTGGAAGGAGGAAAGTGGTGTCCAAACTATAATGCTCTTTTAGTTTAATAGACCTATGATTAAATGTTTATAGGAGACATTGCATCCTGATGGTTAAACTTATGAGAACTGGAGGCTGATTATGTAATTCAGGATTGGTTCTAATGTTTTCTGAATGCATGACACAAACAAGACACATACACCTCTGTGCCTAGGTTTTCTCATATGTACGATAAAGTTAATGACAATCTCATAGCACACTATGGAGTTTAAATCAATTAGGTTTTGCAGCATGCTTAAATTATTGACTGACTCATGGTAAAGACTGTTATCCAATATTTATTAAATATAGTAAGCATACCAATTTTCTTTCTTGTGGATGCTTTAGAAATAGCAAAAATTTCCTTTCACTCCAGTCATACAATTTAATGAGATTAAATATTTCTCCATAACTCCTTTGCTTGACCCTTCTTGTAAAACAAAATTTCATTTCTAATTGTTCAATTGCAAGCAGAATCTTTCATATAGTTGAAACTTAAGAGTTGAATATATTCTTTGTAATGTTTGATCTACCTCCTTTGTGGTTTACATGTCAAGTGGCCCCAAAAAACTCATGTGTGAGACGATGCAGTAATTTTCAGTGGTGAAATGATTAGATTATGAACCTGACCTAATCAGCACATCGATCCACTGATATGAATTAACTGGGTAGTAACTGAGTAGTTCTGGAGGGGTTGGAGGAAGCAGGTCACTGGGGATGTGCCTTTGGTGTTTATATTTGTCTCCGGTGACTGAAGCTCTATCTCTGCTTCCTGGTCGCCGTGTTCTGAGCTGCTTTCCTCCATCACACTCTTTTCCATAATGCTCTTCCTCACCTCAGGCAATGATTATTAAAGATGGGGTCCATATGGCCCATGCTTTTTAAGAGTTTACATTCTGTACTTTTTTTTTTTTTTATATATTCAATGTGTAAGCATAAAAAAATACCATATTAAGCATTAACTTTGCAAATCTAGTCTTCTCTCCATTAGTGTTTTAGTAAGAAATTTTCTGCTGTGACTAAAGGGTCTGACCAGAACAATTTTAGGGGAGGAAAAGTTCATTTGAGGACTCTTGGTTTCAGAGGTCTTAGTCCATAAAAAGCTCATCTGATTCCTTGGGGTTCCAGACCAGGCAGGACCACATGGCAGAAGAGTGTGGCAGAGGGAAACAGATCACATGTTGATCAGAAAGCAGAGAGAAAGTCCACTCACCAGATACAAATATATACCCAAAGCCATGCCCCAATTCCCACCTCCTCCAGCCATACCCTACCACTTCAGTTACCACTCAGTTAATCTCTATCAGGGGATTAAATCACAGATTGGGTTAAGACTCTTAAAACTCAGTCATTTCTTCTCTGAACCTCTTCCATTGTCTTATGCATGAGCTCTTGGGGTCACCTTGTATAAAAACTCTAACAATTAGTATCTAAGGCATTACTGTACAATATTTTTAATAGCAAAAACCAAAAATGTTGCATTGCACATGTAAGGAAAATCCCACAAAACCACACCTGACACAGGAAATCACATAAGGGAGTTTATTAAGCAAACAGAGTGTCTCCCTGCAGGGTAAGAGAGAAAATGAGAGGAAAAGAGAAAGGAAAGAGAAAGCGTACGCACTAGAGAGAGTGGAAAACGAGGTGGAGGAAAAGCAAGTGTGTAGGAGAGAGAAGCAAGAGAGAGGAAAGATGGCAGTTGAATTCCGCCGGGCTAATGGAACCAATATTGGAGAAGGACACTTGCAAGCTGACTGATGAACCAATAGCTAGCTAGGATGTTCACAGATTGACAAGTGGTTGGGAGGCGGGCAAAATGGCTGCACATGAAAGGGCGGGGGGAGCAGCTTTATACCTTACATTCCCCCATTTTTTTTTTATAAGAAAATCTTTTGCTCTCCAGTTCTTTCCGAAGCCTTCTCTCTCCTTCCTGCCTAAGTGACTGGGGCTGGTTTTGCAGGTGAGATGTAAAAAGTCCATTCTCCTTCCAGACTTCCAAAGGCAGATGGTTTTCATGGACTTCATTTCCTCAATTTGACTGATCCCCTATTTCTACACTAACTGCCTGTCCCCAATTCTGACTTCATTTACCCCTCTAATTCTAGGAACTCCTTTGCTGTAGGGAAAGGGGGTGGTGACCGATCTGGCTTCTTCGAGCTGCAAAGGGGCAGTGTGGGGCAAGCAGTTTGGAGTTCCCTTTTTAGAAATCAGGTCAATTTAGGGGTTCGTGGTAGAAGTCCAGTTGGGAAGAGCAGGTTGTAAAGGCATCTGGGGATGGGTGCTTCTATGAGAGAAGAACAAAAAGACAAGAGTACTGAAACAAGATTGATACACTATAAATGTTGCAGAATCTGGAACATGCCAATGAATATCATAAAGATGACAGAAGTCAATAATTCCTCACCAGGAGGTGGAAGAACTGAGAAATTGTTCCCATAACAAGGCCTAGCAAAGGCTGGAGAGGATAAGGCCTTTATTTGGGAACTTTAACATTGTTCAGGTTATCAGGAATGTAAACACAACATTTAGTAGAGATCTCTATACTTCTGTTTCTAGCAAGCATAGATTAAGCCTACCTGTGTCTGTAGGCTTTAAACTGACTAAAACTTCTGACTCTGGCAATTTCTCTTGATAGTTATTAGGCACATTTGCCTAAGAATCTCTTTTGTAGCTTTTAGTCTTTATTCTAGTGGGCTAACACAAGTGTACATCTTAAGTTACATTTAAGTATTATTTCTTTTAAATGCCCCAAAATGGCTATATTTTGGTTTTAACTGTTTTGCTAGGTGTTTAAGATCAAGTTGGTCAAAGTGACATGTTCCTGTCTGTTAAAGAGTCAACTGAGTTCCCACAGGGGTCACTCATAGAGAACTTAAGAGCAGCTTCTTAGCTCCATTAGTGCCATTGGTTAGGCAGGGTCTCCTCGATGAGGTGGCTTCCCCTGAAATCACCAGGGATGTCCCCCTTTTCCTTGACCCTCTTCTGTAGCAGGTGCACTGAGTGGCTTTTCCTCTAGTGGCCTCATCAATCTCCTTGCTCAGGAGATTGTGTGACTCAGAGTTCCAAACCTCCTTAGAGAAGTCCTCTTGTTCCCTGGGTTCAGGCTGACTTTGAGGGCAAGACCCAAATATGGACTTTTCTTGAACTCTGTATTTAATCTCATCTCTAAGCTTGATCTTACCATCAAGCAAGTCAGTCTCACCAGCAAAAAGCAAGAGTATTGGGCTTTAACTTCAATGTCTATGACTTTACAGTTATTTACCCCCTTTTATCTAATTGGGGTTTACATTATCTGTCCTATAGCTGATGGCTTACTATTCTAAGTTGATTTATGGTGTTCACTCTTGAAGCAGTACTTCTGCAAAATATTCATCAGGCAACAATTAGAGTTTACAAGAAAAATACAAAATAGAATCACCAACAGTAAAACGTTCAGTTTGTGTAATAGTTATCTTGAATTTTGGCTGAGTTATTCATTATATCACCTGTTTGAGATCACAGTAATCTTTACAACAAACATTAAACTTTTGAACACAACTTTAAATGAGTTAAAGTCTGACTTACTTTGGAATCATTCTAATATCAGCAGGTTTGTGAGACAGAGCCTTATCTCAGGTAAGGGGCATTTAGCTCTATTCTCTGATGGAAATGCAGATCTAAAGAGCTATGTCAGCAATCTTTAAGAAGTTTACATATATTGACTCCTGAGTATATATGAACATTAGCTATCACAATTTAACATTATATCTAAAACATGAATTAAAGAAAGGCTGAAAGCTTTTAAGTTTCCTTTTGTGTGGCAAAGTGGTAAAATGCTTTCATGCTTAACCTTTAAACAAATCAGGCTCTCAATAAGTTTTAGAAATACATTTAACACATTTTACATGTATCCTATTGATGACAGGTCCTATATAGAACATTAAATGATTTGTTTACCATTACAGACAAGTTTAATTTGAAGAATAGCAGCTTGATAAATTTTCTGCTTTAAAGGCTTGTATACCTGGAAAATATGAACACATTTAATATACAAAGAATAATGTTTAAGTATGTTACTCCCATGGAATAATTTTGTAAATTAATCAGATGTCTCTAACAAACACGTTTGAGTAATCCCATACATGCCAACTCTAATTCACTCATCTTATTGTAAAAAAAACAAGATGTCAGACAAGTGTAAACAGTATTTGCCGTCTCTTTCCTGTTGAAGAAAAGTCCTGGAAAAATTGATGTTAGACATTTTATAAACATCAACATTTTATTAGTTTGACCACCTAGATACTTGTGAGTTAATTTTAAAGACATTTTACTTCTATTAGTTTACCCAATTTAAATTGAACCTTTTTAAATCACATGAATTAAAAATATTTGGATCCATTTTTAAATTTTTAATTTTTATGCGCGCTTATATTTAACACAAAAGCAAAGGCCTTGTAATGCTTATCTCCATTGCAATGTAATGGATTTTCAAAAATAACTCTAGAGTTGAATAAAAAGAACTGATCAAAAATTATTAACCTAGGTATGTAGGATCAAAATTGTGAGCACAAAAATATAGCATTTAAGAAAAACAAAAAGTCCTAGAAGAAAAATGATAATGGTCATTAATTATAGCATGAGAAAATGAGAAGGAGAGAAAAGGTGAAAGGGAGAAAAGTATTTTGAGTTGTAGCCCAGGAGAAATTTAAAATGGACACTTTTATTTTCTTTGGGTTTGAGACTGGTCTCCCACTGAGCCTTCCTCCATTTACATTTCAATGTAAGCCTTGACTGAGATCTGAATCCTAAAGGGGCTAAAATGTTCTAGTAGAAACTTGGTGCTTAGGTTCTTTTAACCCTTTTTCCTGGTTAGTAATTAATTTAGGTTTGGATGCAGAAAATTGTCAAACAATTATCTCCCACTACTTGTGGGGAATGGGGCTGCTTATATTACATGGGGAAGCAGGGGAAGATGGAGAAGCAGGGTCTGGAGGCACCTGAGCCTGCAGGAAGAGCCAAGAAGCAAGAAAGAAGAGACTTGAAGATAAGGAATCCCTTTCCATCTGCCCACTTGCTCACAGAAGCTGTGTGCCATTACACAAATAGATTTTGATGACTTTAAGTACTGGGGGTAGGGCGAAGGGTTCCAGGGTGGAATCTGCCAGATTGGAGGACCCAGATTCCATACTGGGGACTGATACAGCCAAGTCTGTGGCCAGAGCATCCCAAGGCCAGAGTACTGGATTGGAGATGAGGGGCAGCACATTGATTCTGTAAACAGTTGAATTCCGCCAGGCTAACAGGGGACCAATACTGGACAAGGAATCTTGCAAGCTGACTGATGAACCAATAGCTAGCTGGGATGTTCACAGATTGACAAGTGGTTGGGAGGCAGGGAAAATGGCTGCACCTGATGGGCGGGAGAGCACTTTTATACATTACAGCACATTTTTTAAAGTGTCATATAAAAATCAATATACCATTATTATGACGTCACAGAAAGGAAATAGACCTTAATGAAAACAATAGGAGCCACATGAATAAGAATAAAGTACAATATTATATAACAAGAAAGTTTCAATGAACGATATCAATTCATTTAAATGGGAAATTAAGAATAAATTTGGAAATTTAAGTTTGAAATATATAAAAGACAGAAAAAATGCAAATCAAGATATTTCATTGCATTATCTACTCTGAAATATCCTATTTGTCTACATTTTTACTTAAAGAAAGCAAAGAATATGGAGCTGCAAATAAGCAGATGAAAGACTTCAAAAATAAACCCCTAACAAAGGACAAAGCCCAGAGTTGGGGAAGTCAGGAAGAGAGAGGGTGTTACTTGCAGATGCAGATTTGATGAATGAGCAAGTTACTGTACTGAGAAAACAATTAATGTGAAACAGATCCTGTGTGTTATCAGTGGAATGAAGAAAAGACAATGATCAAACAACAACCACGAGTTGCATTTGTCCTTAATCATAAGGAGATTTTTCCTGACTGTTCTCACATCCACCTAGAGAAAAGATCGCAGGTTGAGAAGGCAAGCTGGTATTTAAAGCAGCATACTTCTGTTTACTGCTTTTTTTCTAAGTGAACAAGCCAGATACATTAACATGAAACTGAATGACATAGATAAAAACAAAATTCAATAATTGGGAGAAATATGATATACATACAAAACCTCAATTGATACATATCTCAAGAATCATGCATAAAACAAAATTCCAAGGTTTTTGATACTGCTGTTTACCGGTGATGAGTTCTGCTTTCTCGAATGTTCAAGTTTGAACATTGGAGAAGCACGCCAAGGTAAGCATATTAAACAGGTTTTATTTAAAGGTAATAATACAGACTTCTCCCAGGAGGGAGAAGAGGGTCATGGCTGATGTTCTAGAATCCCAAGTGAGCAGGCTCTACATCTTTTATAGGTTAAAATCTCCTTTGTTTTCCAGTTCTCTCCCCACTTATCTCTCCTTTCTGCCTAAGTGACTACGCCTGGTTTTGCAGGTGAGAAGCATAAAGTGAGGAGTGAATGGGCAGGGGGAGGGCCAAAGCGATTCAGTTAGGTAAGGGCCCAGGGGCATTAATTAGCAGTTCCTTATCTGCAGTCCCTGACAAGCTCAGGTAAATTTGGTAATCAATGGACTCCAGAGATCCTTGACATTCCATTCTACCAGGGCAGTCTCCAACTTCCAGAGGCAGATGGCTTTCATGGCCTCCATTTCCTCCATTTGACCCGGTTCCCTTTTTCTACACTAACTGTCTGCCCCCAATTCTGGCTTCATTTTGACATAAGAGTAATTTGAGAACACTGATAAGATTTTGGAAATTGAGAATTTGTTTGATCAGATTAAAATATGTTCTGCAATGTAAGCATCACTGTATTGCGTCAACATTATTTTAAAGATTGCAGAGGTGACATTACCTTTACCATACTAAGAAAAGGATACCAAAAAGGTAAGAATAAAATAAAAGGACAGTAGACTTTTTGATGAGAGCACCAAACATTGGAACACAAAGAAATATGCCTTTAAACATTTGAAAACCAAAAATATTAGAGTAGATATCAACCCAGGATATTAATGAAGAGTACGGTACAATAGAAATAATTCCATCTGTGTAGGGCATTGCATAACATCCTTCCAAGTGTCCTCTCTTGGGCACTGAATTTGCTCCACTAACATGAAAGAGTAACTAGCAAAGAGAACAATTTGGGATCAATGGAATCAGGCCGATAGAACCAGTAAGAGAAGTCAGTCATATAGTGCCATATTTATTCTCCTGAATGAACAGAAAGATATCATCTCCAGTCAGAAGTTAAAGACACCGGAGAAATGACGCCTGCCAAGAAAAGACAAGACCGAGAAGAACATGAGAGACAAGACTTTTGAGTCCCTTTAGAAATACAGATTTTTATTAAGAACGTTTTTCATATCAGGTTCTATGTACACACTTTATTTTACATGCTATTAATATTTCAAATGGGAGTATGTTTAGAGAATAAAGGATTTGTCTGTGGTTATCATATATCAAATTATCAAGCATTGAATATATTCTCTTATACGAAGCAGAGAAAAGTCCCAATATGAGTGTATTAAAAAAATAATTTACTACAAGCTACTTATTTTATCCCACGAAGTTGAAAGAAGAATTTCAAGTAGTATGAACAGTATGTGAAATACAGAGTGATCTCTTTAACCTAGCTTGGGCTTTAATAATAGCTTATTTCCCACTTCTTTCACACATTCCCAAAATGCAGGCAGTTTATTGGTAATGTAAAGTGGTGACTCTCTGACACTTATGACAGTAGGGGATATTATTTGTAAACTCTTGAGAGAAAATCAACAAAAGAAAAAAACATTTTAGTATCAATCCCATAAAGAAATTCTGACAATTTTGCATGTTTCTGGAAAACATTGTTCAGACACTATCCCTGAATTGAAACATCCCTTGCAAAGATGAATTCACAGAAGTACAAGGTGAAGAGCGTACTCAAAATGGGATGCAGTGATTTGATGTTTAATAGAATATTCAGACTCACACATATTCAAATGCACAAAGCTCTTCGGGGAAAAGATAGGCATCCAGAACTCTGTCTTCAAATATTTCTGGTTGTTTCAATACAACATGTTAAGCATATGTCAAATCCACAGTCTAGTGATGACTGTTGCTAAGCAATACTTGCTTGGATTTGTTTCCATGTAATCATCCTACTTATTACAATATTCTAGGGCAAATAGAGATCACTTGACAGAAAATTGTCTTTGTATTACCCAAGTTCTTAATAAGCACTTTTCTTTTCCCTTTTAAAATCCAAAGTCTTTTGTAGCTACTGCAGATGAGAAAATATCTTTATCTTTTGGATGTCTTCATTATAATTGAATTGAAACTGCACACTAGTTTTACTCATAATAACTTCTCTCATCACCTTCTCTTTCATCACCACAGCCTGACTAATAACAACTGGAAGATTAGAAGTTGAACAAAAACAAAAAAATGATTTACAGAACACTGAGCTCAAGAAGAATAAAAGGATGACAAATCTCTTGGATGAATGTTATCAAACTGGAAAGCAGATATTTGTTGACTCATGAATCAGTTTTCTACCACGTAAGCAAATTGCTTATACATGTAGTACTGTAAACAGCACCCATTTCCTATCTCGGAAAAGCCCATAATCAGGAGTCCAGGCAGTGACCAAATGGGTCTTCTCCTCAGGGCCTCACTAGGCAGAAATCAGTTTGTTGGTCTTGCCGGCGGTTCCATCTTAGACTCAGTCCTCTTTCATGCTCCTTTGAGTTGTTTCCTGCATTCAGTTTAGTTCCTTGCAGTATTACCACAAAGTCCAGTTTTCTTGTAGAATGTCAGTCAGAACTTGTTCTCAGTTCCTAGAAGTGATCTTCATTTCCTAGTCACAAACCCTCTGAAATCATGGTGGCTTGCTTCTTCAAAGTGGGGAGAAGACTCTCATTTGCTTCTTCTTTCCATACAATGTGCTAAGTTAGAGGGTCATATAACAAAGTCAATCAAGAGTAACAATCTATCACATGTATGTACCTGTCCCACTCATACTCAGGGAGAGGGTATTGTATGGGGAGCGGGCACAGTGCTGGAGTCCTTGAGCTACCTTAGAGGCTTGCCTCCCACAACCCACGACATACCTGAGGGGTGGCACATTTCACTAAGAACTGTATCTATCCTCTGTAAATTTCCTTAGTAATTTTCAAACTGGTTATCTCTTGAAATAGAATGTTGAGTTTCACAATGTAGGAATCCAGCAGGGTACCTGGGGTGCATGCCTGTAATCCCAGTGGCTTGTGAGACTGGGGAAGGAGGACTGAGAATTCAAAGCTGGTCTCAGCAACTTACTGAGGCCCTAAGCAACCTTGCGGGACCCTATACAGAAAATTAATTAATTGATATGTAAATAAATTCTAAAATTTAGAAGAAGGCTGGGGATGAGGCTCAGTGGTTAAGTGTCCCTGTGTTCAATTCCTGGTATCAGAATATATATGCTCCTTTTGAATCAATTAATCTGAAATTTCGACCGTGTGATCAGACAATGATGTTTTAATGTTTCTCAAGTGATCCTAATAAAAAAGAGAAAACACATAAAGTTCTCTGTTATTAAAGCTTCCATGTTCTCATGAATCTTAGGTTTGCAGGTTTGCTATTGTAGTTTTGCCTATGTGGGATTTTAAAATGTCCTATCTAAAGAAATAACTTTGATAGAAAATCAGCATAATAGTTGGTATATTCTAACACCTATATTGGTAATTATTGCTTAAATAGCAAAAATACTTTATTTACAGAAATATATGAGCATATAATTCACTCAAATTATGGGAGGAGTAATAAGAACAGGGAAGAAAGTTATTTAAATATGTGTTTATTTATAATTTTTATATTATTGAGCATGTTCAACCTAAGGCAAATCATATGGTTACTTACTAGTCTTAAGAGATGAGGACAGTGAAAATTTGAGATTCAATGAATTTTTCTTTCCTTATAAATAATAAATAGTAAAGAGATTTCCAACTAAGAGGTTTTTTATTATAAAATGTGTCTTATGGTGCCCCAAATAAGCTCTTCTTTAACCCCACATTATATGGAAAACTATTTTGGGGGTCCCAGACACTTAGGTACATTCTGTGTTCTTCTCTCCTGTTTTAATCGGTGGATACAATTTCACGGGGAGAAGGAACTGGATTTTACTCTTTGTCACGGACTTTATAGTATTAATGAAATGGTCTGTTTACAGTTTGAATTTTAAAAAGTCTATTAATGAAAGGAAAGCAAAAATCATAAATTTCTAATACTTTAGAAAAATATAACATTTTATATTTTCTGAAAATCTAGCAGACTATATTTGCTGACAACATTACTTTTACATTTCAGAAAATAAAGCATTTTATATTTTGGGTCATATACAAGGAAATGCAAGTAGCTGTTAAATTGTCGACAGGTTGATATGTAAGTTTCAGGAGATGTTATTGAAGAAGGTTTAAATGCAAATCCAGAGTGGAATTGTTTCTTTGTACATATGAGCATGGGCAATAATGATGATTTGCATGTTAGGCACTCTGCTGTGCCTTTTAACCAATTGATACTTAGATTTGAATGAATATCTTTATTGTCTCCAAATGATGAATGCTGTTGCTTCAGAATCAAGAATACATAACAGCACTGCAGCCTGGAATCACCTGAGTCTAGAATGCTATTTGGAGGTGATTTACAGGGTGGCCTACCTTTCCTCTTCTAGTGATTGAGAATCCTGTGCTGAACAGTTTCCAAGATGAGAAAGCCTCAATTCTGAGAACAGTGACTGTTGGTAGTGAGTAAATCCATATGCATGCTGGTTTTATGGATTACTTAAAACATACAAAAGTTATCTAAGAAAACACTTGGAACACAGCAGGTACTGCACATGTGAAAGTCACTGAAATAATTTTAAATTTTATCTGTTATTTGATGTTTTAAAATTTTTAAGATAGTCAATTGAATTTTCATATGACTATAGATTATTTGATAACATTGGGGATAGTTAAAATGATATTTAACATTTTATCAAGAAACTTGAATGTAGAGGTAAATATAAAGAGGCATCAATAATATGTGAAATTTGTTGTAATTCACATGCTGTTTTCCCAATTCACTAATGTTTTGCACCATTAAGTAACATCAGGTAGATGCAGAGTACATTAAACAGCTAAATGCAGCAAACAGCAGAATAAAACAGTAATGTACACATCCATTTGCCTTTCTACCTTCTGTTATGCCCACTTTAGCCTTGAGCTTCTTCTTGGAAGTGCTTATTGCATGAATCAACATAATATTTGTGGATTTTGTGCCTTTAATTTTCACAATGCAACAGTCTCAAGTTGTTAATGTTTTCGGAGAAAGAAACATTGTTTCTATTTATATACTATAGATATTATATGATTATATATATTATATATATAATGACTTTTTTCAGAACATAGCATGTACTTCAAAAATATTTCCATATTAACTATATTAGAATCATTTTGGTTTTATTTGCGTTCAGGTTACAATTTTGCAATTTTAAAAAAAAATTGAGCATATTTATTACACGAATTGTGCGTTTCATTGTGGCTTATTTGTGCATATACAGGTATAATTTAAACAAATTTATTCCCCAATACTTCCCCTTTTCTTTCATTATCCCTCCGCTTTATTCCTCCCTCTACCCTACCGGTATCCCTTCTAATTTCATTGGGTGCATTTTCCTCTTTTGATTCTTCTAACTTCCACATATGAGAGAAAAAAAATACTTTTTTCTCTGAGTCTCACTTACTTTAATCAAAATTGTGGTCTCTGCCAGTTACATAATTTTATTATTCTGAATGAAAAACCTAGTGTGTGTGAGTGATGTTTTATTTATCCATTCCTCTGTTGATAGATACCAAGGTTGAATTCGTAACTTGACTCTTCTGAATTGTGCTGTAATAAACATGGTTCTATGTGTATCTGTATAGTATGCTGATATTATTGGGTAAATATGAAGGAGCATCTGGATCATAAGGCAGATCTATTTTAAGCCTTTTGAGGTACTTCCATACTGAATTCCATAGGGGCTGTACTAATTTTCCTTCCCCCAAGTCATACTAAGAGTTCCCCATGTCCTTGGCATCCCTGGTTGTTATTTCTATTCATGATATTCGCCATTCTAATTCTAGTGAGATGGACTTTCAGTGTAGTGTTGATTAGCATTTCATTAATGGCTAAAGATGTTCAACAATTTTTCATATAATTGTTGTCCATTTGTACTTGTCATTTTGAGAAGTGTCTGTTCAGTTCATGTGCCCATTTATTGATTGGGGTATTTCCTATTTAGTGTTGAGTTTTCGAGTTCTTTACATATTATGAATATTAATCCTTTGTCAGAAGAGAAGCTAACAAAATTTTTCTCCCATTCTCTCAGCTTTCTTTGTATGCTGTTGTTTTCTCTTTTGTGCAGAACACATTTTTTTTAATTCAATGCTTTCACACTTACTGTGTTTGATTTTATTTCCTGAGCTATTAGAGTTCTAGTCAGGAAATCGTTGCTTACATCTGTATGTTGAAGTGTTTTCCCTATGGTTTTTCTTATTTGTTTTATGTTTGTCTGTTTTGTTTTGTTGAGCAGTCGCAAAGATTCTGGTCTTATACCTAGGTCTGTGGTTGCATCTTGAGTTGATTTTTGTGCTGGGGGAGAGATAAAGATCTAGTTATTCTTCTATACACTGATACCCAGTTAGTGTAGCACCATTTGCTAACGATGCTATTTTTTAATCAACATATGTTTTGAGCATCTTTGTCAAGATTGAAAGACTGCACCTGGGTGAATTTGTGTCTGTGTTATCTGTTGTAGTCCTCTGGTCTTCATGTCTCTTTTAATGCTGGTACCATGCTGTTTCTGTTACTATGACCCTGTAGTATATTTTGAAATCAAGTATTATGATGCTTCTAGCATTGGTATTTCTGCTTGGATTTTTTAAACTATTCTGCATTTGTTTTTTTCCTCCACATGAGTTTTAGGATTATTTTTTCTAGCTATATGAAGAATACCATTGGCATTTTGATGCATTGAATTTGTGGGTCACTTTCAGTAATATGACCATTTTATCAATGTTAATTCTGCCTATCTATGAGCTTCTTTCCATTTTCTAGTATCGTCTATTTCATTTGTAAAAATTCCATAATTTTCAGTACAGATATCTTTTACCTCTTTGTTTAGGTTTAATGTGAGGTTATTTTTAAAAAATATTTTGATAGTGAAAGGGATTGCTTTTCTGATTTCTGTCTCAGTGAATGTTTTTATTGGTTTATATAAAGCTGTTGAATACAGTATGTATATATATATATATATATATATATATATGTACACACTGAAATCAACTATATATATATAGTTGTGGAAGAACCTTTATTTTTATTTATTTTTTGTGGTACTGAACAATGAACCCAGTGCCTCACACATGTAAGGCAACACTCTACCACTGAGTCACAACCCAGTCCCTCGGTATTGCTTTTACATTGTGCCACTTTGTTGACTTTGTCTATTATTTCTAGAAGTCTTCTAGCAAAGTGTTTCTTTTAACATATAGGATCATGTCATCTGCAAATAGGGATAATTTGACTTTGCTTTCCTATTTGTACCCCTTGAATTTCCATCTCGTGCCTAATTACTCTGGCTCAAATTGTAATTACTATGTTGAATAGGAGAGGTGAGGGTGGACATCCTCAGGGTTTTTCTCATGAAGTCATCTTGAATTTTTTCAAAGGGTTTTTCCGTATCTACTAATATGGTCATGTGATTTTTGTCCTCAGTTCTATTTATTTGGGGTTTACTTTTGTTAATTTGCATATCTTGAATTGAGTTGCTATAAACATTGGTGTAGCTGCATCTCTGAAGTATGCTGATTTTAAATCCTTTAGGTATAGGCCAAGGAGTAGGATAGCTGGGTCAAATGGTGGGTCCATGCCAAGTTTTCTGAGGAATCTCCATCCTGCTTTCCAGAGTGGCTGTACCAATTTGCAACACCACCAGCAACATATGAGTCTACCATTTTCCCCACATACTCAGGAGCCTCTATTGTTGCTTGTATTCTTAATAGTAGCCATTCTAGTTGGAGTGAGATGAAATCTTAGGTAGTTTTCATTTGCATTTCTCTAATTACTAGAGATGATGAACACTATCATATATATGTATTTGTTTTTATTGTAAACAAATGGGATACATGTTGTTTCTCTGTTTATATATGGCATAAAGGCATACCATTTGTATAATCATAAATTTACATAGGGTAATGTTGTTTGATTCATTCTGTTATTTTTCCCTTCCCCCCACCCCTCCCACCCCTCTTTTCCCTCTATACAGTCCTTCCTTCCTCCATTCTTGCCCCCCTCCCTAACCCTAACTCTAACCCTAACACTAACCCCTCCCACCCCCCATTATGTGTCATCATCCACTTACTAGCGATATCATTCCTCCTTTGGTTTTTTGAGATTGGCTTATCTCACTTAGCATGATATTCTCCAATTTCATCCATTTGCCTGCAAATGCCATAATTTTATCATTCTTTATGGCTGAATAATATTCCATTGTATATATATACCACGGTTTCTTTATCCATTCATCAATTGAAGGACATCTAGGTTGGTTCCACAATCTGGCTATTGTGAACTGAGCAGCTATGAACATTGATGTGGCTATATCTCTGTAGTATGTTGATTTTAAGTCCTTTGGGTATAGGACAAGGAGTAGGATAGCTGGGTCAAATGGTGGTTCCATTCCAAGCTTTCTGAGGAAGCTCCAAACTGCTTTCCAGAGTGGCTGCACTAATTTGCAGTCCCACCAGCAACGTATAAGTGTACCTTTCTCCCCACATCCTCGCCAACACCTGTTGTTGCTTGTATTCTTGATAATCGCCATTCTAATTGGGGTGAGATGGAATCTTAGGGTGGTTTTGATTTGCATTTCTTTTATTACTAGAGATGTTGAACAATTTTCCATATGTTTGCTGATTGCTTGTAGATCTTCTTCGGTGAAGTGTCTATTCATTTCCTTAGCCCATTTGTCGATTGGATTATTTGCATTCTTGGTGTAGAGTTTTTTGAGTTCTTTATAGATTCTGGAGATTAGTACTCTATCTGAAGTATGATTGGCAAAGATTTTCTCCCACTCTGTAGGTTCTTTCTTCGCATTGCTGATAGTTTCCTTTGCTGAGAGAAAGCCTTTTAGTTTGAATCTATCTCAGTTATTGATTCTTGTTTTTATTTCTTGTGCTATGGGAGTCCTGTTGAGGAAGTCTGGTCCTAAGCCGATATGTTGAAGCTCTGGACCTACTTTTTCTTCTATAAGATGCAACGTCTCTGGTCTGATTCTGAGGTCCTTAATCCATTTTGAGTTTAGTTTCATGCATGGTGAGAGATATGGGTTTAGTTTCATTCTGTTGCATATGGATTTCCAATTCTCCCAGCACCATTTGTTGAAGAGGCTATCTTTTCTCCATTGCATATTTTTGGCCCCATTATCTAGTATGAGAAAATTGTATTTATTTGGGTTTGTGTCCATATCCTCTATTCTGTACCTTGATCCACCTTTCTATTTTGGTACCAATACCATGCCGTTTTTATTACTATTGCTTTGTAGTAAAGTTGAAGATCTGGTATTGCGATATCCACTGCTTCACTCTTTCTGCCAAGGATTGCTTTAGCTATTCTGGATTTTTTATTCTTCCAGATGAATTTCATAATTGCTTGCTCTATTTCTGTAAGGTACATCATTGGGATTTTAATTGGAATTGCATTGAATCTGTATAGCACTTTTGGTATATGGCCATTTTGACAATATTAATTTTGCCTATCCAAGAACATGGGAGATCTTTCCATCTTCTAAGGTTTTCTTTAATTTCCTTCTTTAGTGTTCTGTAGTTTTCATTGTAGAGGTTTTTCACCTCTTTTGTGAGATTGATTCCCAAGTATTTTATTTTTTTCGATGCTATTGTGAATGGGGTAGTTTTCCTAATTTCTCTTTCTGAAGATTCATCACTTATGTATAAAAATGCCTTAGATTTATGTGCATTGATCTTATATCCCGCTACTTTACTGAAATCACTTACGAGTTCTAAAAGTTTTCTGGTGGAATTTCTTGGTTCCTCTAAGTATATAATCATATCATCAGCAAATAGGGATAGTTTGAGTTCTTATTTTCCTATTCCTATCCCTATTCTTTGGTCTGCCTATAATTGCTCTGGCTAGAGTTTCAAGGACGATATTGAATAGAAGTGGTAAAAGAGGGCATCCCTGCCTTGTTCCAGTTTTTAGGGGGAATGCTTTCAGTTTTTCACCATTTAGAATGATATTAGCCATGGGCTTAGCATAGATGACCTTTACAATGTTAAGGAATGTTCTCACTATCCCTATTTTTTCTAGTGTTTTGAGCATGAATGGGTGCTGTATTTTATCAAATGCTTTTTCTGCATCTATTGAAATAATCATGTGATTCTTGACTTTAAGTCTATTGATATGGTGAATTACATTTATTGATTTCCTGATGTTGAACCAACCTTGCATCCCTGGGATGAAACCCACTTGATCGTGGTGCACTATCTTTTTAATATGTTTTTGTATGCGATTTGCTAAAATTTTGTTGAGAATTTTTGCATCGATGTTCATTAAGGATATTGGTCTGAAATTTTCTTTCCTCAATGTGTCTCTGTCTGGTTTAGGTATCAGGGTAATATTGGCTTCATAGAATGTGTTTGGGAGGGTTCCCTCCTCTTCTATTTCATGGAATACTTTGAGAAGTATTGGAATGAGCTCTTCTTTAAAAGTTTTGTAGAACTCACTGAGAACCCATCTGGTCCTGGACTTTTCTTTGTTGGTAGGCTTTTGATGATTTGATGAGTAATTATATATCTTCTTCTGTGATGTGTTCACTCAGCTTTTCAGCCCATTTGTTTATTGGGTTATTTATATTTTTGGTGTAAATTTTGTTAAGTTCTTTATAAATTTTGGAGATTGGTGCTCTATCTGAAGTGCGTGTGGTAAAGATTTCCTTCCACTTTGTAGGTTCTCTCTTTACATTATTGATTGTTTCCTTTACCAAGAAAAAAACTTTTTAGTTTGAATTCATCCCATTTATTGATTCTTGCTTTATTTATTGCACTTTTGGGAGTCTTGTTAAGGAAGTCTTAAGACAACATGATGAAAATTTGGGTCAACTTCTTCTTCTATTTGGTGCAGGGTCTCCTTTCTAATTTCTAGGTCCTTCATCCATTTTGAGTTGAGTTTGTGTAGGGTGAGAGATATGAGTTTAATTCCAATTTGCTGCGTATGAATTTCCAGTTTTTCCAGTACTATTTGTTGAAGAAGTTTTTTTAAAAAAGATAGTGCACCATGATCAAGTGGGGTTCATCCCAGGAATGCAAGGTTGGTTCAACATTCAGAAATCAAGAAAAATAATTCATCACACCAAGAGACTTAAAGTTAAGAATCATATGTTTATTTCAATAGATGCAGAAAAAGCATTTGATAAAATATAGCACCGCTTTTTGTTCAAAACACTAGAAAAAATAGGCATAGTAGGAACATACCTCAACATTTTCAAGCCTATCTATGCTAAGCTCAAATCCAACATCATTCTAAATGGAGAAAAACTGAAAGCATTCCCTTTCAAAACTGGAACAAGACAAGGATGCCACTTTCACCACTTCTATTCAACATTGTCCTTGAAACTCTGACCAGAGCAATTGGATGGACCAAAGAAATCAAATGGATATGAATAGGAAAAGAAGAACTCAAACTATCACTGTTATACAATGGCATGATTCTATACTTGAAGCATCCAAAAAACTCCACCAGGAAACTTCTAAAACTAATAAATGAATTCAGCAAAATAGCAGGATATAAAATCAATATTTATAAATCAAATGCATTTCTATTCATAAGTGATGAATTCTCTGAAAGAGAAATTAGGTAAACTACCCCATTCACAATAGTCTCAAAAAAAAAAAAGAAATAAAATACGTGGGAATCAATCTTTAAAAAGAGTTGAAAGACCTCACAATGAAAACTACAGACACTAAAGAAAGAAATTAAAGAAAAACTTAGAAAATGGACAGATCTCCCATGTTCTTGGATAGTCAGAAATAATATTGTCAAAATGGTCTTACTACCAAAAGTGCAATTCCAAATAAATCCCAATTATGTACCTCATAGAAATAGAGAAAGCAAACATGAAATTTATTTGGAAGAATAAGATACCCAGAATAGCTAAAGCAATCCTTAGCAGGATGAGTGAAGCAGGTGGTATCACAATACCAGACCTTAAACTATACTACAGAGCAATATTAACAAAACAGCATGGTATTGGCACCAAAATAGACAAGTAGACCAATGGTACAGAATAGAAGACACAGAGACAAACTTACATAAATACAGTCACTTCATACTAGCCAAAGGAGCCAAAAACAGAGTGCTCTTAATAGACTAAACATCAACTATTCCTGAAAAAAAAATTATACTTTTTCTATGTATACAATGATATAGAAGAAGGCAAAACCAGGTAAAGAAGGTAAATACGTAGGTTATCCATGCAAAGAACTAACACCTTTGATAAGCTCATTAGCATCCTTATCTCCAGTGTAGTGTACAGATACACCTTGCATGGCTGGCTTTACCTATCTTCATGATGTCGTAGTGAAACCCCTTTAATTCCTACCTCTAGTAGGAATTAAATAAAAGCAATTAGGAATTAAATAAAAGCAAAAGGAATTAAATAAAAGCATATATGAAGTATCCTAGGCATCCTAGTTTTTATGTATATCTCACAAAACTGATAAGCATAGCAAGAGAGAGAAAGAGAGAGAGAGACAGAGACAGAGAGAGAAAAAAATAAAAAAGAAGAAGAAGGAGGAGGAGGAGGAGGAGGAAGAGAAGGAGAAGAAGGAGAAGAAGAAGGAGAAGGAGAAGAAAGGACAGGAGAGGAGGGAGAAGAGGGCTTATTCAGTGAAATAAGATGCTCTCATATCAGTCTATGCTTCTTATTCAATAAAATGCTTTGTAGTTCATCTGGTTGAATTACTTCATTTGAGAAAACTAATACTTCCAATCTGTTACAGATTAGAAAGGAGGGAATGCAAGGTGACACTATAATTTCCCATTGGATATAATACTTCAGGAAACTATCCACATATCCTATCTATCAGGTAACAGTGCAATATATTATCAGTTAGTACAGAATGTGTGCCATATAATGTAGGCTGTGAAATCAGATTTACAATGTTTCTTTTTATTTTTTCCTGTCCCATAAAACCAGCTTCTTGTTGGTCATTTGGTATATGCCCAAATCAGCAAATATCAAGAAAATTATCCATTTTCATTTATGACAAAGATGTCAGACAGAAGCAATATTATGCATAAAACATGCAGAAAATAAACCAGTTTGCTAAGTTAATGAATTAGAATATAGAGTGTTTTATGTTTAGCTGGAAAGACAAAATCAAATTATAATTTCATAGTGTCTGTTTTACCCACTATGAAAAACAAGAAAGTGATTGGATTTTATTAATTGTTGGTAAACTGGGTATGTGGAATAATGATAGTTGTAAATTTGTCTGGCACTCAGCAACACTGGGTATTTATCAGGAAAGCTAAGTGGTGTTACTGAAAGGAAAATCTTATTGCTTAACTGATGACAAGGATGCTCTGTTTCCTCATCCAATTCATAAAACCTGTCCCACTATTTCACCTTCCAAACTCAAATGCAAGTCTTATGTCCAACAATGCACTTCCTATTATGTCACCAAATAACACAGAACAATCTTGTACATACAGATACACACACACACACACACACACACACACACACACATGCACACACACACACATACACAGAGTTCAGTGATCACAAAGTAATGACCAATAAGCTAAAGAAGTGAGATTTTGCAGGAGCATCCTGGCAGCAGTAAGCATAAAAGAAATGAAGAAATGTGAGCTACACATTCATGTAACTTAATTTTGCCACAGGGGACTGGTTTTCCTCTGCATATAGGACTTCAACTTGGTAACTGAATGTTGCTAGTAAGGCACTGGTTTTAGCTTGACGTATAAGATAATGAATCCACGTCAGCCAACTGGTTCAAGTGTTCACCTGCTGTACTGTTTGTCATTCAGTCTTTCCTACTGCTTAGTAACAAGCCAAGAGCAGCTTCTCAAAAACAGCATAGCTTCTTTCAGGATGCTTCCGAATGACTCTTTCATTGACAGAAGTTTAATTTTTCAAGATCAAGGTAACTAAAGTGAACTATGGGTATCCAGTGCCTATATATCAAATGAAGACACCAAAGCAATGTGACAACTTTAAGGGGGTAAGCACAAACTGGTTCTGTACATTTTAGCTAATGATTATCTCTGTGTCACATGTCATAGGGTGGACAAGAATAGTAGTAAGAATCACTTTGAAAATGTTTGGAGTGCTATTCATTTTCCCTGTCTCTTGCACTTACTGAGTAAATGTAGGGCTTCTTCTAGTTGAAGGGTCTTCTAACCACTAGGTCAGAAAATGAGGAAATAACTTTGACACCAGTTTCTGTTTCCAGTGAATTCAACTTGTCCCACAATGAGGTCAAAACTCCACTTTTAACTTGAATTCTATAAGTCCACACACTAATCAATCAACACCTATGATTTTTTTTGTGTCACAAGAATGGACTGTAGTTTGTAATTTTTCTGTAGTCATGTCTATAATAGTTGGATATTTTCTGCATTCAATAAATTCTGACCCACAGAAATATAATCTGTGTATAATGTTTTAAGAAAAAACTCAGTACATTATTTTAATATTGTTTTAAGGTACAAGTTCAAAGATTCCCAGCTCCTTGTCTGTTCCAGTGACTCCGAGTATTGTATTCAATCTGGAAAATGAGTAAGAGGTCATTGTCACTATCAAGGCAACTCAAATCTGTATTAGCTTTTCCCCTTGATAAACAAGCATTATTTTGTCAGTTGCTCATCATTTCCAAACTAGGAGCCTAATATTCTATTATCAACCACCAGAGTTCCCAACGGTGATCAAAACAAATGTAGATATGGTGCTTTCCTTGCCTTTTAAGGTTAACTGTTATCACTTGACCACAGCTGCCCAGGAAACTAATCTCCCTGCTGAAATCAGAGAGCCTTTTTCCACCACAGCATATTCTACCTGCAGAGAACGAACACAGTGGCACATTTCAAACCTACTGCCACTCTTCTCCCCAATCAACTTGTCAATCTTCCGGTTAAAATAGTGCTTTCTGGATCTAGTTCAGGGATATATTTAGGAAATAAGTAGCATAACTATTTCTCTAAGTCTTTAGATCCTTTCTTCTCTCAGCAAGTAATTTCTGTCTTGCAGCTTCACTTACAGGAGGCCACAGTTGAGCAGAGATTTTAGTTAATGAACCAAGCAAACAATTAGAACAGCTGCATGTGTATTGAACTAGCAGATTGTCATCGTAATCTCTGGTAAGTACACTTGTCTGAGGGCAGGTGCCCTGGATACAGAGTCTGAGTTGGAGACTTCAGTCTATTTGACTTATTAAAGGAGTGTTCTTAGGAAGAATCAATAATGTGATGAGACAAGCAGGGTAGGGAAGGGGAAGAAGCCATCCAAATGCAGTTTCACAGAAAATGTAGAGTGATCGTGATGTAACCAACTTCCCAACAAGTATCCCTGAGGTCTCTGCCAGCGAGCAGGTTACAGAGGGATCAGTTTTCTTTTCTTCTTTTTTTTTTTCTGCTGACAGTTCAGACGTGCAGGAGCAGTTATAAGTCAGAAAGAGTCCACACCTGTGTCCTGACTTAGACTTAATCTCTGCCACCTGTTTTAGTCATGGATCCGCTGCATAATCTGGGAGGTGGTTGAGGAATAAGATTCATACATCTTCAGGGTCATATGTACAGACCAAAACATTCTGTGCATTCTCTCTATTTTCCTCAGTAACTTTTCTGCAGTGGATGATTTCTAGCACGTGTTTCTGCAGTAGTAACTTTTTTCATTTTTCTTCACTGAATGTTTTCTGATACATGTTAATGTGCAATACAGAGTCTAATGTGTATTGCCTCATAGGTCTGCCCATATGGTTCTTTCATCAACATCTGTGTCCACAGTTTATAATCCTTGTTTTTCCAAACCCCTGTCCAACTATTTGTAAATTTATGAAACTCCAGACATCTGTAAATGTACGTGAATCTATGTACATTCTTAACTCAGGACAATTTCTCTCCATGTTAAATAGACGGTCAGGCACAGAGTCAATAACTTTTTGCTCTGGAGAATTATCTACACCTAGTGACTTTAATACCATGTCTAAGTATGCCTGTAACATACAATAGACCATTTCCAATCTGTACCAACATCCAAGCTAATTCATCCATGAATCAAGTTTTGTATTTTTTGGAAAATTCCAATGAACTTTATTTGATTTTTAAAATTTTTTATTTGTTTTATTAGTCATACAGACTTACATTTTTATTCCACTTTCAGTTCATATAGTGAATATCCCAGGAGTCTGTTTATGTGGTCGTAGTGTTGGCCTAACAGCGATGACTGACATGAGCATTTGAACCACCTGTTTAGACTGCTTACATATGCTCACTGCCAGATGTAGGACTTTCACCCTGTGATAGATGTTGTTCTGAATGCTCAACAACACAATGACATACTGAATCTGAAAGCAAACAGCTTGTGAAGGTAGCTTAGGCAATAAGGTCATTTTCCAGCCATGACCAGATACTCACACTTCATCATATCTCGTTACAGGTCAGGAGCTGCTTTTAAATAGATGATAGTTTTTTTGTCGCAAATAGCAGTAGAGCTTTGCACTTGTCTTCTTAATGTTGTGCCTTTTGTGGACTCCACGTGAAATGCATGTCTACCAAAGGATACTTCTATTATCATGGTGTTTGGTGGATCGTATGGCCAAAATATCATCCTTTTTTTCCCCAATTTTGTACCCCTCTTAACACTAATAGGCATTCATGCCACTTGAGAAAAGAGTCTGTATGCTCATCAGTGCTGGAGTGCTGGAATGATCATCAACATGGTACATTTTTGAAACTTTGTAAGGGTTATTTCTCACCTTCTAGAGTGAATGTATTTCATAAAGATAGAGAGAGCTTCAAAGTCTAGTCAGCACCCTGAATTCACTACAGTAGGCCTATGGGGATATTCTGCAAAATGTCCAGATTTTAGGTCACCTCAGACTGTATTGCAATAGAGAGTTGGAGAAATATCATAACTTTAGGCAACAGGCAAGCATATGCTACCATGAAATCACTTGATTGTAAACTAATGTTTCTATCATTAAAAAAATGTGAAGAATGTATAGACCAGATCACAAATTACACATCCCATAGTCTATTAGATTTGAACCATAATGCTGAAAGGCAGACATGAACACCATAATCCCAAATGTTGAAATTCTGAAAGATAAAACTTTATAGAATATGAAATCCTGAAAACATAAAACTCCCAAATGTTAAAGTTTTTTTTAAAAAAATGTTGCCAGTGTAAACATCTGTACTAATCAGTCACACAGGTAGAGCTGTCATGAGAAGATGAATTGTACTCATAAGAAAATAGGTCAAAAATTGAAAAAGTATAAGCACATACATTGTGCATGGTAATTGTGTATACTTACCTTTCCAAAAGTGGTCATCTGGATCACCATAATGGACAACCTGTTATTGATGAGGTCACTCAAAAACCATTCAGGTCCTCTCCACATATGCAGTCACACAAAAGGTCCAGATTTTGAGAAATTTTATATTTTCCAAATCTAGATGTACAAAAAGACATCTCTTCATTTTTGAGGAAATTTCAACTTTTTAGTGTGCCTGCAGAATGCTCAAAGAGAATGTCATGAGAATGTACTTTCATAGAGTCACATTTTATTTTCTCCAGGACTCTGCCAACTGGAACTTTTCTGCTGACATTTAGGATAGATCTTCCTACCTAATCCACTCAGCCTCACACACCAATTGGCTCAGAATTCATCCTCACAGACACACCTAAAAATCTGCCTTTACTATGTTTCTAGGTCTTCGTTCTGCCTACTTCAATGCATTCTCCTCTGGTATAACCCGAAACACACTGATCCCAGCCCCAGATTTCAGTTTTCAACTCATCTCAAATAACCCACCCTCCTTTTCTTTTCCAGGTGGGAATTTTAGTTTCAGGATTTTGACTTTCAGGATTTGGGTGATTTTCTTTAACTTTGAAGATTGTGATGTTCTGGGATTTCAGTAATTGGGATTATGGTGTTGGTATCATGTCTTTCAGTTATTATGATTCACACCAGATAATGTCTTTCACTGAAAATGCCTTATATGGTATAACAGCTAAAATTGGAGCTATGACTTCCTTAAATTTTCAGTAATCGTCACCTTCAATGATTCACCCTGGCTTTTTAAGGGCCAGACTAGAAGTTGAAGAAGACCACAAGCCCCAAAGTCTTTGATAATATCGATTTCCCAGTCATTCCACCCAGAATTTGACATACTTTCTTCTTTACTGCCCACAGGATGCAGTACCTTCTGACCTCACCCTATAACCCTCAAAAATAGAGTGCACTCCGGGATTCCTGGGGAACATGGTCAGATGGTGATTCGCAGTCCTCACATAAGACATTATTCCCAGCATTCTCCGTTCTCTGAGGCCCTCTCTGCCTTCCTGTGTCTTGTGCTGTGGGAGTCCTTACATCTCACTTCATTTAACACGAACCATAGTTTTCATTAGACTTCTTCCAAAGACTACCTAGACTTTATCAACACTACCCTCTAAGGACTTTGCCAGACCTAAATGCCATGTCCTTAGAAAGTGCTCTATGTAACCAAGTTCATCTTTTCTCACTTTGTCTTCACTCCTCTTAGTCCACATTCCTCAGGATTAACTCCTAAACCATCTTGATTCATTTCTTCCAATTCTGATTCAACAGATTCAGCAGCTTCTGACATGTAATGTCATATCATTTTTGTCTTGACAGACCTAGCTACTCTCTAATTATTGATGTAATTGGCAGGAAGAGAGCTGGTGAAAATCATTGTCACATCAGTCGTCTGCCTCACTTGAAGATTCTGCATAGTCTTCCATCTTGGGAAGTGATCCTGTCCTCGAATAAGTGGATGAGTCATTTTTGCAACCCTAGAACCTTCAGGGTTCAAAGTTCTGAAGTGCATCTACCCAGATATCTACATTTTTGTGTCAGAGTACCACATCTTTTTTCTCAGGACCCTGATTTTGGCAGTATAGAACTCTGAACTGAAAATTCAGCATTCTGTGTTATCATGCTACGGTTAAGAGTACATTCTGAGCTTAATTTTCAGCATCATCAACCTCTGAGTGCAGGAATTGCAGCTCACTTTAAGCACTGCTAGTGAGAACATCTGACTTTTGCACTTCACCTTAAATCGATGATTAAATGAGCACAGCCTGTCCTTTCCTCTCTTTAACGTTATCAACAGTGATCTGTAATAACCATACGATTGCCTAGTTTTTATATTTGCCATCTCCCTTGCATCTTTCCAAAGCCATAAACATTGCATAAAACTGGATATCCTTCAGATATGTACCTGCCTCTTGGTCACCACAGTAAAAACAAAGTCTTAGCAAATGGGCTGCAACTGCTCCCCTGGAGTTATCTATAGTCCCCCTGTGTCATTCACGATACCATCATTGTCAACCAACTGCATGGGGATACCTTTCTGGAGTCCCATCCTGAGCATCTCTACTCTGGGGTATGTCCCCACAGCACCTGCTTCAGGTTGGATCTTTAGACACAGAGCCCCAGTTGGGCTTTATGCACATGGCTTCTTGAGAGAATACTTAAAGTAGGAACAAGTGGCAGAGTGAGGAAAGTAAAATAAGAGGGTGCAGCAAGGGTTGATAAGAAAGGTGGGGTTTTGACTCTGGGGTGAAAATAGCACCATGATTTTTTTCAACTTGGAAAAAGGAGCCAGAAACTTTCTTCTCAGTTTGCAATCAGTCATTGGCTAAGGTCTGCGAGATGAGGGAATCTCACTCTCCAGAGACTGTAGACAGCACAGCTTGGATTGCAGAGATGTTAGACATCAACATGAGCTTCTGCAGCACTAAAGTCAGTATGCACTTAATCTGATGCAAATTTATTTTGGTTCCTGATTAAGCCCATCAATTTCATTCATACAGTTTGATAGTTTAGTGAGTGTACACAGTCTGATAGACAAATAGATACATAGATAGATAAGAATATTACCCAACCCCCCTTTTTTTTGGTGTATGTGAATGCTGTATCTTTCCCAGGGTTTGACTTTGAAATTGGTCTCCGTGGGGTAGTTTAGGCTCTGCTATCATTAGAAGTCTAGAGAAAATGGGACGTTAGGGGGAAGTGAAATGAAGGCATTAGGATATTCCTTGGAAGTTAGCTGTCTTAGGTGAGATGGTTTCAGCATTCTAAATCAATGGAGAAATGGCCCCATCAAATAGTTAAAAGGATCAACACACAAAACTGCTTCGACTAGCAAATTATGGTCAGCGGGGTTTCTGGGTTTGAGTCTCATGAATCTTTTCTTATGACCCTTTACAATGTGCTAGTCTCATCTTTTCTGATAAATGATCATATTTTCATGTAGAAACCCAATGAGGCTGCGAATTAAACTGATCTAATTTGGCAGCCTAAGGAGCAAACCCTTAGTGTGAATTTGGGCTGCATGAGCATCGGATCTGAAAGATCAGAGTATTTCAGTTTTGAGAGTCTTTTTTGCTTGACACTCTTCTTTGAGTCTAGGCAATGGGATTTACCTTACCAACTTTCTTTGTATAACTTGTCTGGTTCATGTAGAAAAGCAACTTCTTCACCTCTTTTATTTTTTATTTGTCACATTCCTGATGATATTATATTTCCATTCCTAGCTATTCCTAAAATCTTGCTTTATTTTGCACATGTTAAGACATACATGGTAATTTAATTCACTCTGTCTGAAATGGGTACATAATGTCCCATTTTGTGATACAATGATCTTTATTGTCATCATACCTAAAAAGGTGCAATAACTAATTTCTCTTTCCATTTTTATTAGTCTTCTCCTTGGTAGCACTTTTGATAACACTTTATCGCTGTTCTTCCCAGCAAATTACAGAAATGTTTCTAAAAAATTAAGCAGAAAATTATTTATTTAAAATGTTCATGTTTAGGGCATTTTGAGGTAACATTATGAACCAAAACTTAAAGCTGGAGAATTAAAGGACTACATGTAAAAAATTATACAAGGGTCTATTCTGCAGATGCATCTCTGCTGTGAGAGAGCATGAACATTAAAACTCTATTTCTGAAACTAGACTATTGACTCTACCACTAACAATGCTGCCCCCACTGAATTTAAAAGTTGAATTTCTGTGCTGCTACCTATTAGACCAGAATCTCAAAGAAATGGCCTAATTTTTTAGGTTTACTAATCTCAGAATTTGAAACATGTGATTGGCACAGTCTTTAGATAGACTAGAAAAATGACTTTCAGGTTTTAGTCTTGCAAAATTTTGTACCAAATTAGAAGTTTCCAAGATTTGGAAGGTTTTCCAAAGTTTGAATTGGTCAAGGAATATGCTAGCTAGTCAATTTTGAAAAATCTGGTCAGTATTGAGAATAACCTAAAATAAATCTATCAGATGAAAATGTCAGTCATATATATATATGATGAATGTAAGGTAGACTGTTTAAGACAAAACTAATTGTATATAAAAAGATAACAGAGTAAAATTAAATCAGAATACCAAGAAGATTGATGTATTCACCTAAAATTATGACCAGGAAAATTGGGAGAAAGTATGGAGGACAAAAGCATAAGGCTTAATACCACAAATAAAATAAAGAATAAGACTTGAGCAAACCACATCTACATTACACAAGGCTTTATGAGCCCTGATAAGGCAATGATCTCTGAGCCATGGAAAATGTCAAGAATTGTGAGATGGTTGATGTTTTACACTATTGTACACTGTCAAATTTCATGTCTGGTACAATTTCGTAGTTGCTAGTAGAAAACACAAGATTCCTGGAACAGACATATAGGACAGTTTAATATTCACAGCAATGATGGAGATAGATGGAGTTAGCAAAATTTCTCTGCTGGTGCTTCAAGACTGGATTCTCATTAGGACCATGCAAAGAGGGACGAGATGTCACTGTAATGTGCTAAATTATGGGAGAGAAACACTGAGCTTAGGTTTTACATTGAGCAATGATTTACATTGGACAGTTAGTTTCTCTACTTTTGCTCTATAGGAGGAATTTTTTTTTTTTTTTTTTTTAACCTAAAATATAAGCATGATTACCCTTTGGTCTAACAGGAGATTATTTCTTCTGCCAAGAATGTTCATTATACAAATATATTTTAAAAGATAGTGCAAATCAAATCAGTCTTGCAACATGTACAGCAATGTGGGAGAGCATGGCAGAATCCCTGGGTGTTTTCAGCATGAAGATTCTTGACCACTACCTTTCTCTGTTTCCATTCATTTCTAAATTTAATGTGGAATATGATGGATGATTTAAAAATTCCTCTTGATTAAAACAAGTGGGAGTTTCGGAGTTCTAGGGAAGAAATTTAAAGAAGGAGAAGAGGTAGTTTTGTATTGGATTTAAGAATAAAGGAGACAATATCACCTATGTATGAGAATATGAGGAAAATTTTATGCCTTACATTTTATCTGAACATAGAGTGATTATATTCAATAATATCCCTTTACCATATATAATCTTCTACATACATTTATAGTTACTGATACTGCACATGCAATACTCTAGTTTTATGAGGTTAAAAAGTTTTAAACACATATGTACACACAAGCACAACAGAGATACATTAATTTATTAACAATACTATTATGTATATATGTATATATGTATACATTTTATGTGTATATATACATATAGGCACATGCACAAATATGTTCATATATTTTTAATAGTAAAGATCCATTATTCTGATTTTACTTTTTATTTGTTCTAATTTGTTGTACATGACAGTATAATGGATTTATATATTTTGATAGCTTGTACATAAATGGAGTGTAATTTATCATTTTTCTGATGATGCTTATTGTAGGAATTATAACCTCATGCACATATATGACTGCATGACCAATGTGATCGCACAATATGTTCATATATTTTTATATAGATATTGATATTTATATAAATATGCATGTGCATTACACCCAAAATCAGTCTTGTCTTTCTAAAATTATAACCTGAAGCTAGAGATATTGAATATATTCATATGTATAATACTTATGTGTATGTACTTATAATTTTATCTTAAATAGATAAAAGTCATCTAGATGGGGAATTAAAAGTGCTACTATTAAATTAAATACTGTACAAAAAAGCTTATTTCAACTATGAATGGAATTTGCTAATGAACTATGCTCATTGTACAATTACCCACTCTGCCTTGTGTGTCACATATTGACAGGAGGAAATCAAGAAGCTCAGATTAAAACTACTCAATTTTCTTTCAGTATTATATATTTTATTGAAAACATTTTGACAGCAAATTTCATCCAAGAATATTTCCTGTATGGGTCCAGAGTCAGAGAAAAAAGAACTTTGAGTTACTTAGGTTTTTGAGTTGAGTCATAGTTTCATCTTTAGGTAAAGGAAAAAAGCTGTCTTCTAAAACTCTGATCTTTGTTTTCTAGTCACTTCCAAGATCACAGCCTGAAGCTAAAGTTGTTACTGCTTCTGTGATACTGGCCTCTGCTGCTCTCTTCACTTTCCTTATTGTTTGTATTATTCATAGCCTCCTTCTTCTCTGTGATTTTTCTAAGGATTTTTATCTTCTATGTTATAAAAAAAAAAGGTCTTTTACAGACTGCAGACTGCACAGGCGAAGTGCAAGTGCAGAACTCTCACGTAGACAGACATAAATCTAGGCCTGCCATCATTCCCAAAGTTTGGGGGCTTGTGAGCTACATTTCTTCAACAAGAGGCTTTGTTGTTTTTCTACTTGTTCCTGCCTTGGTTCCTTGGCTAATGACAGACACCTTTTACTAGATATTTCAAAAGATTGGTCATGGTGTCAACCCAGGGTCGTAGAACTCTACTTAAACATTTTCTATTTTTCTAATAACTACTGACAATTCATGCATGTACTAAAATCTATACTCTTTCCTTTAGATTCCTTTTCTGACTATCTACACACATATACACACACACATATATATATATTAATATGAATATAAAGTAGAATGTTATTCTTAATAAATTAAAAATATTTCTAAAGAATACTATTTCTTTTTTCCATTTAGATAGCACGTTTTTCCCTAATATTTATTTTGATAACATAAATTCATTACATTTATAATTTATTTGAATCTTTTTCCATTTTCTAATTTATATTTTATATTAATTGCATAATTAAGTTTGCTTTTTGAAAAAATGTTTTTCAAATATTGTATATCAAGAAAGCATGTCTATTATTAAATGCTTGGTTTGTTGGAACCATGAAGAAGACTCTTAAAAATTAATATCTTAAATGTTAATATTTGAATAAGATTAAACATAGAGGATTCTTCAATTAATTTCTTGGGGCAGAAGATAGGACAAAGTTGTATATTTTAATTAGAATTGAGGAAAGCTTATTTAAAACTGTAATATATAAGCCAGAGGCATATTCTTTTAATTTAAAACTTTATTTTTAAAGAAAGTAGTTTTTCTGGTCAACAAATGAGATTCAGCTATTGAAATACTTTCAGACTGTAACTTCACTGGAATTGCTTTTTCCAGTGCATTTAGAGTGGGCAGGAGAGAATACAGAAGTGCACTCGGCCCCTCAAGGCAAGAGCTGGCTCCGGAAGTTAGTTGTTAGGGTGGGTACTTTAATTGGTCCTGACTCCTCTTGGCTCATTTGCTACTTTGTCCTCCAGCTTCTTTAGTCTTATGATTTTTCTTAACTGGATATGCATCTAATTATGGTAAAAATCAAAATATAACATCTCTATTAACATTCTAATTTTTCTTGAAAATATATTTTGCCCATTAAACACCAGTCCCTTGGTAAAATGATGATGTGATTTGTCTTTCCTGTTTTAATGCCAGGTATCTTCAGGGTCTTGACAGGGTCTGTTTGTAAGCTAGCAGTATGTTTGGAAGGTTTGTCAGTTTCACACATTAGAACCTCATGGTCTCAGAAAATTGTTCATAATTTAATGCATACCCTAGAGATAATCAAGGCTCTAAAGACTCAAGAGAAGGAATTACTAGTGGTGAAAGACCACGGAAAATAAGTGAAAATGACTTGTGCATTAGAAGCTCTTTTTTGGGACCAGCAATTGGTAATTTAATTTAAGAAGATAAAATATTTTAAAAATTTTATTTAAACTTCAATGCATAAGTGTACATGTATTTTCCAATCATTTGACACACAGTAAAAGCCCTTTCTCTGAAAACACTATAAAAATTGAATTACCTAATTACAATAAAAATTACAACTTAAAAGTGTGAGGTTGGACAGGGTGGCACACTTCTGGAATCCCAGAGATTCCACAGAGGCTGAGGCAGGAGGATCGCTATTTCAAGGCCAGCCTCAGCAACTTAGTAAGGTCTAAGAATTTAGGAGACCCTGTTTCATGAAAAATAAAAAGGTCTGGGGTATGATTCAGGGGTAAAGCACCCCTGGGCTCAACTCCAGTATCAATAAACAAACAAACAAGTGCACAAACCATACAACTGGATCTTGGTAATCACACAAAGCAAAAGTAGACCAATAATCAGGGAAAGTAGGTTATAACCACAATTATAGGCCGGACGTGGACATTCAGTCTTCCTACTCAAAGAGAAAATGGGATGCCTTAGTTAATCACAGCAAGTTAAGAGACAGTCTAAGAATTTTTATCAATTTTTTTGTTTTATTTTATTAATTGTCAATATTTTACTTGTGCACATCTATGGGGTACAGTGTGATAATTCAATGACCAAATAAGGGTATTTTCTTTTTCCATCTCAAATATATTTTTAAAAGTCTTAGTACCTCTCCTTTGAAGGGAAAATCAATGGCTATTATCAAGAACTCAAACAAAAATAGATGTTGACGCGGATGTGGGGAAAAAGGCACACTTTTACATTGCTGGTGGAGTTGCAAATTGGTGTAGCCACTCCAGAAAGCAGTGTGGAGAATCCTCAGAAAACTTGGAATGACCCACCTTTTGACCCAGTTATCCCACTCCTCGGTTTATACCCAAAGGACTTAAAATCAGCACACTACAGTAATGCAGCCACATCAATGTTTATAGCAGCTCAGTTCACAATAGCTAGATTGTGGAACCAACCTAGATGCCCTTCAACAGATGAATGGATAAAGAAACTCTGGTACATATACACAATGGAATATTATTCATCCATAAAGAAGAAATAATATTATGGCATTTGCAAATAAATGGATGGAATTGGAGAATATCCTGCTAAATGAAATAAGTCAATCCCAAAAAACCAAAGGCCAAATGTTTTCCCTGATAAGTGAAGAATGATATATAAAGGAGGTCGGGGGCGTGGGGAGTGAAAGAAGAACGTAGGAACTTTTGGTTATGTAGAAGGAAATGAGAGGGGGGTATGAAAAATGATGGAATGAGACAGACATCATTACCCTATGTACATGCATGATTACAGGAATGGTATCAATCTATATTGTGTACAACCATGGAAACGAAATAATGTACTCCATTTGTGTATAATAAATCAAAATGCAGTCCGTAAAAAATTTAAAAATACATAAATAATTTTAAAAAAGAAACAAGTCCAAGAAAAAAAAATATATATATATTTAAACTTTCATTAACATATAATTGTACTTATTTATGAGGTGCAGTCTGGTGCTTTGATTTAGGTATACAATGCCTACTGATCCAATCTAGGTAATTATGGGATGCTACAATGAGCATTTCACAGGTTATTCTAACAAGGAGTGTGTTCCTACATTAATACATTATTTCCATACATCTTTCTTTGTTGACCTTTTCCATAAGCAGTGACTGCTTCCTGCTCCAGCATTTGCAGTATCTCATAGTGCTATAGGGGTGAAGATTTTTTTCTTTCTTCTATTTCCTTCTTCTTATTCCTCCTCCTCCTCCTCTTTCTTTTGCTACTGGCGTTTGAGTCAAGGAATACTCTACCACTAAGATACATCCTGCCATTTTACTTTGAGACAGGGTCTCACTAAGTTGCTGAGGTTGGCCTCAAAGTTGTCACCTTCCTGCCTTTGCCTTCAGAGTCTTTGGGATTACAGGAGTATGCCTTTGTGTGGGCTCAGATTTTCCTTTTGACTCAATCCTTTCATTAGTCCTCTTTTTTTCCCCCTTGTTGTCATTGGAAAGTGATTTTCAAACAAACAAACAAAAAAAACAGGGCATTACTGATATATCTAATGTTATGAGTTTGGAGATAAGTACACAGAAGAGAATACACAACTGTGATTTATGTAGCACATCTATTTATACCCTCCAATAGTTTCCTCCCTGTCTTATTAATTTGTTTGTGTATGTGTGTGTGTGTTAGAGAGAGAGAGAGAGAGAGAGAGAGAGAGAGAGAGAGAGAGAGAGAGAGAACATTTAAAATAAAGTCTCTGAGAGTCTCTCACTTGATCTTCTTCCCTCTAGAGTTTTCCTTCCTTCTTCAGCTGTTATCAATAGATCATTCTATATTTTCTATCACTTTATTAAAATAAACTAATTTAACTTCTGTTGGTGTATACTTTTTCCAATTGTCTTTTACTCAGTGTAAACTTACTAAAGCACTGATCTGAATAAAGAAGCAGTTCTTTCCTTGAGTACAATAATTTCAATTTTTTAATATTCCTTCCCTTGAAATTCGTTTTCTAGGATAATACAGAATACTATTGACATGGAGATTCATAGTAAATTGTGAGTTTCTTAAAACAGCTGGAAAATTCTTCTAAAATATATTGTAGATATTGACAAGTTCTAAATCAAACAAAATGGCAGATTGTTTTGAGCATACAGAAATGTATCTCATCCATTGTTAATAAATGTTTATCAAAGCTGTTTAATTTCAGCAGACTCCTTAAAATGTTATCTGATCCCTGTCATCTAAGGCTCACAAATGTGCTTCTTATTCATTCCATGAGGATAAATGAGACTTCCCTGCTATTCATTAGTGACATGGTTGGACAGGTTCTAAAATGTCATAATTATATTTAGAAAAAAACATGAAAACATTTCCTTTATTGACATAGAAGCTTTTCTTCCTATCGTTAACACTGCTAAGTTCAAGTAGAACAGGAAAAGTAAGTGAGAAGTCCTCTATCTATTGTAGTTCAATTTAGTCGCAAATTGGTCCTGCACATTAGCAAATTCAAGATGGCATAGGAACAAAGGTCTGAGAGAAAGGATTGTAGAAAAGGGCCCCAGAAATTTTTCTTGAGTGTGTTTAATGCTTTACAAAAGATACCTTCTTTCTTTTCTCCTCTTTCCCTTCCTTACTCCTTATTATTCTACTGTTTAAAGTATTGTTTTGCTAACCCAAGAGGAATATAGATATTGCACTGTTGGCTTAGAGGGAAAGGGAAGCAGGTATTTCAGTACTGAAGTTCTGAATTCACAAATATCCATGTTCTTTGAGATAACAAAGGTGCAAATAACACTTTGATTCAGTTAAAAAGTCAAGATTACGTTCATTTCTCTAATTCTGTATCTCCTTTAAAATATAGTTAATGCTGCAACATTTAGGATTATACAAGCATTCTAACCATAATTTAATCCATCAAAAACATTTAAACCAAGAAATTTAGTTTGCTTTTCTTTGTGTGGAAGGTGTCAGAAATAAAACCCTTTGCCCCAAATCTCATTTTTAAAAAGTGATTTAGTCAATAAACACAGATAAAACCTGTTTGAACTCCTATAGCTGTTGTGAAAATTGGTATTATTCTGGTGTGATAAACTCATTTGAAGTGGTAAGACTTCAGCAAATGAAATATTTTTTGCTTGAGAAGCATAGTTAGCATTCTAACTGCCTGTTTGTTTTGCCACAGTAAAGAATTCTTGGTTACTGCAAAATATTGAACAAAAGAAAAACATCTGAAAGCAGAGTTAACTATGGAAATTTTTATTGACTGTGGTCTGGGAAATGCTTCTGCCTGATAACAGAATTGCTGCTGTTTCTCAGCCTCCCACTAATAACGCAACCCACTCCTCTCAGTTATCAACAGCTGCAGGCGTCCAGGTCAAGCTGTTGAGGTTTGTCTCTGGGGTTTGCGATGATGACTGGGACAGCAAGCTGCCAGACTTTCACGCTTCATTGTCTGCTCCTGGTGCAGTCTGGTTTTCAGACTGGCTTGGGTCTTGCTTTGTCCTTTCCTGCAGATCCCTTACCTTTCAATTCTGTCTCATTCTTGAAAAAGTCACCATGGTAATCCTGCAGTTCCTATGGACTCCGAGGTCATTTGTGGTATCATACAGTCTTTTGACCCCTTAGCATTTTGTTGAACCCATTTCTCCCAATCCATAGCTAATGCCACATGCATCTTAGACATTGCTTCTGGGGTTAAAATCCTCTCTTTCCTTTGTTTGGCTCTTTGTTCTTGCTATCCTCTTATTTTTAACTCCTTAACTAAATAATTCTACATTCACATCTGATCACTGCTACCTAACTGCATTCTTAGGATCTTTATTTGGGCTGTTTTAATTTCAAATTATTTTTGTGTTCAACATTGCCTTACCATGACCGCTGTTTTGTTCTCCATGCCAGACCACCTCACAACCAGTCCTGAATGGATTCCGTGACTCAGTCATGACGGCTTCTATGGCTTTTGCTTATCCTTTGAGAGAATTCAGATATGACTTTCTGTGCTACAGTGCACTGCCTGAAAGAGGCAGGTTCTCATTGTGATTCTAACCCCCTTAACAGCTGTAACTGAATCAGGTGTATCTTCCCTGATTTCCTTCCAACTGATGAAGATAATATCAGCGGTGCTGACTCAGGGTTCTGCTAAGCCTCTGGTCACAGTGGATGGGTTTATAATGATCCTGTTGTTCATGTGATGACCTAGTTATTGGGATTGAATTCAAATTGCATACAGTTCACTCATTTAGACTGCAAATTCAATAGTATTTTCATATATTCACAGAGATGTGCAATCATCACCAAAATTGATTTTAGAACATTTACATTATCACTTCCTCCCACAAAAAAATTGAGCAGTCACTCCTTAAAAATGCATGTTCAGGAGAATCAATTTTATCTGAAATCTAAAGTCAAATTTAAAGTTAGTTTTAAAAAGAGAATAATTTTTCTGAATTATTTCTTGCTTGTCATAAGAGGATTAGGAATTATTTCCTTCTTCAAACATCATACAAATCATGACAGTTAATGACCTCTCCCATGCTACAAATAGATCATTTTGTCTTTGATTTCTACCCACATTTATGAATTTAAATATTAATATATCCTCTTTTCTTGTTTTTCAATAGACACAAAAAGTGCTGTATACTAACCTTGTTTGATAAGTGTACTTACTAGTTGACTTTCTGCTACTATAAAGAATGACTAAAATGGGTTACTTATTCTGCAAAGAGGTTTAATCTGTCTCATGGTTCATGGTAAACGTCCCCAGAGTTAGCCTACCCCTGGCACCATTGGGAAGACTCGAGACCATAAGGAGGTCAGACCTGGTAAGAGACATTTAGTTCACCACAGGTGTGCATTCAATGGGAAAAGTGGGACCCAAGTTCTTCCTCTCCTTCTCTACTCACTGACTGTAAGGTGAGCGACTTTGCTCCACCACACGCTCCTTCATGATTGGTATGTTGCCACAGATACAAAAGCAACGGGCTAATCAATCGTGGCCTTTAAATTCTAAACTTCTGAGCGAAAACACATCATTGCTCTTTATAAGGTGATGACTTAATATATTTTTATAGTGGCAGAAAGATGATTAACATGATGTTCAAGATTGGGCAGCCCCATTAGTTTGAGTCTCTGGAAACAGTGGCCCCGAGAGGTGAAAAATATGTTGAAGTGAGTGTTCACATACTGAATCAGGAAGCCTCCGAGAGGGAAGACCTGACATTGGTACCGCAGTCTCCTTCAAGAACACACCCTCACTGACTAATGAACCTTCACTTGACTTCACTTCTTAATGGTTCACAGTATCTCCTGAAATCACCATCCTGGGGAAAAAGGCTACAAATACAAACTTAGGGGAACACACCTAAAAGCCAGAACTATAGAAAAGATCAAGATTGCAGTTCTTTTCATCCATGTCTGAGTTTTCTGTTAGTTGCTTGATTTGTGTCATGGAAAATAAGGAATTCACTCCTCCCAGATATCTGATCCATCAACAAAAATCTGGGGTCAGGGACATTAAATTGTGAAAAAATGAACTTTCCCTGCTTATTTTTTTCTTTGGCAGTGCTAGAGATCCAGCCCAGGGCTTCACAGGCACTAGACAAGAGTTCTCCTGAGACATGCCCATGTCCTGCCCATGTCCCTGCATTTTTTAAATACCTAATTTATCCAAATACAAATCATATATTCAATTATGTTATATTCCAACACCTACCCCCAGGAAGAACTGTATGTTTTGGTTGTTTGACTAATTGTCCTTTGACCTACTAGGGTCTGCTTTATCCTCATAGTTGAATAATACATTCCATCATTTTGTCTTTAAAGTTGCTGTCTCCTCATCCAGAATGAGATGGTTATATTGTTGTTTGACATTCCCAAGAAATATTCCAGAAGCTGAGTGCATAATGTGGCATTTTCTTCTAAATGAAGTGCATCTTATAAGACCTATTGAACTGGGGTATATTAAAATTTTGTATGTGAGGTATGTCTTAGATTACTCCTGATGTGCATTGATTATTTATGTCCTAAGATTATTTATTAATATATGCTTTGATTTAACCCTTTAAAGCATTGATTGTTAATAAAAGTAGCCTTCAGTTTAAAAACAACAGTACATTCTTCATGATGGTATGATCATTCTCAAAGGAAACCAGAGCTATCCATTTCTGGAACTCACAAAGAAGGACCCACAGGTTAGTTAAAGGAATTGGATAAAAGGAATACACCTAACCCCAATCATCTCTAACTACACCAAAGGAGTATTTAAATTAAATGTTCACAAAACCAGCATTTAAGAAAAGGAAATTGACCTTTTAGATAAATGTCAGAAAGAAGAAATAGGACAGCAACTGCCCATCTCTCCCGCTCTTTTAACCTGTCTTCTTAGTCTTTGTAAAATGTCCTCAAGAAGTAAACTTTCTTTTGTGCATGAGTGGAATGAAATGATTTCTTCTTAGACCATCGAACATATCAACTAGGTCACTACCAACAGTGTTTGTTTTAGCCAATTTCATGAAGAAATTGTTCTCAGTACTCTTTTGAACAGAGGGAGTAGACAGCCAGCAGGGTAGCTCATTCCTTGACCTGAAAAGAGAGGGGTCAAGAGTTATATCTTGAGAATTTGATGACATTGATTTCAATCTTCAATAGCTCATTTCCTATTGATGTTGCTAGCAGTTTCTTCTATAGAAGAAGGGAAATAAGAGTCATTAGTTCATTGGAGTAGGAGAGGATTAAATAGATATGTTAGGTAGGCAGGTGCAGTCTTCCTGCTCTAAAGGGGTCAATCAAAGCTAGCTATAATGTTTATTATTACTGCAATGTAATACTATTTTGTACATCCCACTCTCATTTTTTGCCATTGCTATCACAAAGAGGAAATACAGCGGTCTAGAGATTTATGTTTTAAAAAGAGGTGTAGTTTTCTCCTCATTGGATTAAATACTACCAAAGCACACTTATCAAATTAATGTTTTACTTTGTCTCTCAAAGCGAAGTATTTTTTTAAAACACGAATTGTATGCACTCACTATATTACACCAACATTTATGCCCTGACTCTTCCCCTTATTGTCTTTCTCCTCACAAGAGAAAAAAAATATGCATTCCAGAGTCTGTTGCATTCTATCCTACGATTTAAAAGGTTTTAACCTTTGTATGCCCTGTTCATGGCAATTTAATGTTTATGCATCTTTTGATTCAAAATCCGCAGTTAGGGATATCTTGTCACAGGAGGTCAGCAAGTTAAAACGACAGCAAAATCTCAGAGTACAAACACCGTTGCCTGCCAATAGCAAATATTCACGTTAGCTCATCTCAAAATTTCTAACCAAGACAACATGGCCTGATGGCAAAATGGCCTGTTTAACTTTCTGTACAGACTGTCACTGTCCATAAGAGAGGGCTTCATTGTGATTGTAATATAACAGTCTTTCTCCATAGCCCCAATTAGACTGATCTATAGAGCACAGTTGACTGTTCATATTTGTTTCATACCATCTAAAGACTCAGGTGTCACACTGATGTCCACCCATTTAGACAAAATCCTCAGTTCACAGTTTAGGGCTGGTCATCATAGCTGTCTTGCAATACGTACATACATGTTGATTTCATATGTAGAACAGAAAACACCCTTTTCTTTACCCTGAGCACTGCCCACATCCCGTAGGTTAGACATGGTTATGGAATCCAGAAGCCATGCTGTGGGTAACCCACACCACCTGATCCTATGGGCAGTATCCCATTCCTCAACATTATCTCTGCTTTTCATTCAGATGCTTTCTTTTTTCTTCCCTGACACATTTTTTTTCTTTTTATGCAGTTTCTTTTTTCATATAACTTCGCTTTACACATAGCTATGGGTTGTTTTATCCCGCAAGACCTAAATATTTTTCTTCTTGGCCCTTAATATAATGTTTGGTTGAATGAACAGTTGGAATTTCTGCTTGCACAGGTCATAGTTCACAACGTTTGATTAATAGCATTGTCTAATAAGCCACAGTCAGAAGGCGGTACCTCAGTGCCTTTTCACTTTGACCCTGTTTTAGATTCTGTATCAATGTATTGGAAGGTGTGACTACTGACGCATTTCCCGCAAACCAGAAATCTAGCATTGCAAACCAAAAATATTTTAAAGATAAGGTTTAATCTTATAAATGCCACTAACTCTTCAGATAACTAATGAAGGGAAGGACAAGGATCACAGAAGCAAATACAGGAAGTTATGTCCCAATTCAGAACCCCATATACTCTGACTCCACCAGAAATTCTCATATGGATCCTTTCAGGAAAGAAGAAGATTCTAAATTGCTCAATATCAGTAATTCCCTTAATATCTCCTATCTTATTCTCCAGCACCATAGGTAGCACCATGTTCAAACTGTTGGTTCTTCTACCTTGTTACTAGCAGTTATGGGATTTTTTTAAGTATAAATTTGATCTTTTATTCTTATCACATCTGGTAGACCCTTTCTATAACTATTGACTTGTACAAGAGTTCAAACATTTCATCAGTTTAAATTGATGTCTTAGTAGGTAGTGCACCTCAATTTTGACTGGCTTTTCTCTTGAGTATGGTGTGATACCTCAATCAAGGTAAAGACTTGGAGTCAGTACACTCCTTAATCCACCCTCATTGCAGAACTTAGCAGCTCCAATGCAGTTTTCCTGTTTTAAATAGTAATTTTGAAATTTTCTTGAGCCTGTTATTTTAAATCGTCTTTGGTTTTTTTTTAAATTTGATCCACACTGCTAAACTGCTTTTGTTTTTGTTAGACAGTAATAACTGATGCAAAACCTCATTCTACTTACAACAGAATGTAATATGTATAAGGATAATAATGAAAGAGGATAAAAAAGTATGAACAACCCTAACAAAATGATTTAACAACACCAATTTCAAAAAATACTTAGACATTCAAGAAATTAGAATTACTATGAATTAAAACTGTTTTTAGCAATGAAGTACCAAACCACCAGAAAAAGATTAGAAAGTCATATACATATAATATATACCCTCAAAATATATAAGATTGACAAAAATAAAATAATAGAAATTTGCAAGAGCAATTTGGAAGAAACAGATCAGTGAATAGCAAAATTAGATAAATAAACAATAGTGTTAGGGATAACTAAAACATAACCAACAAAAGTAACCTAAATAAAACATATATGATGTAGTGCCAAATTACATTATGCCCTTCGTGTAAGTACACATGAAACATGTACCAACATTAATAAGATACAGAGCCTGAACAAATTTTAAAAACAGAATTCAATATCTCATAAACACACTGAAGGATAAAACTAATAATACCACCTCAATAGAAAAGATGATAACATTAGATTTGATTAAATTCATCATTCCTTTATGAGAAAGAGTTGAATTAAATAGTTATAAAAAGATTATACCTCAACACAATTAAAAGTACAAGTGACACAATCACAGCCACTATCACACTAAGTGATCAAAGCTGAAAGTGCTTCCGGTATGACCAGGAACAAGAAAAGGATGTTTGTCATCACTGCCCTTATTTGACAGAGTACTAGATAATTCAGTCAAGGCAATTAAGCAAAGAAAGAAACAAAGTGCATACAGAGCAGAGAAAAATGGTGGACTAGAGGAACCCAGCACATACTCGATGCTCCCTAAGATTAAAGCTAATCAGCAATCTTGTGACTGCATGGAGAAGCAGAGGGGCCATAGGAAAGTGAAGTGCAACCCAGAGTCAGTGACCAGGTGAGCCAGAACAGGGATTTTAAACTACGAGATACTTGAAAAACAAACTGACTGAACCCCCATTAGCACGTGGTAGCATGGCACATGGTGGCACACATAGATATACCAAAGTGATACACACTATTCTGTGTCCTTAACATGAACAAATTAAAAAAAAATACTAAATACCAAAAAAAAAATAATATATGTTTAGGAGAAGAGTCGGTCAAATTTTTCACATTAATAAAAAATGGGATTTTGTGAATTAAAAAAAAAATCTAAAGATGCTACCAAAAGACTTTTAGAAGTTATAAATAAAGTCAGTAATGTTGCAAGATAATAAACCGATATATAAAAATTAGTAGCATTATTTTTTTGTGAGGTAGGCACCATTATTAACTTCATTTTGTTTCATTTTATTTTAGTTTTTTATTTTTACAGGCTGCATTTTAATTCATTGTACACAAATGGGGTACAACTTTTCTATGGTTGTGCACGATGTAGATTCATACCATTTGTGTAATCGTACATGTACATAGGGTATTGATGTTTGTCTCATTCCACCTTTTATCATACCCCCAGCCCCTCCTCCCTCTCATTTCCTTTACATAATCTAAAGTTCCTCCATTCTTCTCTCACTCCCACCCCCCACACCCATTATATATTATCATTCATTTCTCAGGGAAAACATTTGGCCTTTGTTTTTTGGGGGATTGGCTTATTTCACTTAGCATGATATTCTCCAATTCCATCCATTTATCTGCAAATGTAGCATTGGTACATATCAATGAAGATTCTCACAAATAAATCATGAAAGCAACTGTACTCACAATATCTACAAAAGTAAAAATTAAAAATAGGGATATATTTAACCAAGGAAGAGAAAGTTCTCTACACTGAAAATTACAAAACACTGATGAAAAAAAAAAAAAAAAAAACTGAAGAGTACCTGAATATATGAAAAGACCTCCCACAATCATGAATTAGAAGAAGTGATATCATTAAGCTGTCCATACTACCAAAAGCAATCTACAGATTGATTGCAGTTCCCAAAAAATAACAATGACACTTTACAGAAACAGAAGAAATAATCCTAAAGTTAGTATGGAAATATGAAGACCCTCATTAGCCCAAGCAATATTAAGCAAAAAGAACAAAACTAGGGACATCACAATACCTGACTGAAACACTGACTGCAGATCCACAGCAGCAAAACAGCATGGCATTAGGATAAAAATAGACACTTTGATCAATGGAACAGAATAGAGAAACCAGAAGCAAGCACACGCATCCACATCCAATCAGTTCTTGACAAAACTGCTAAAAATGCATGTTGGGGAAAGGTCAGCCGTCAATAAATGGTGCTGATAAAACTGGATGTCCATGAGCAGAAAATCTAAATTTGAACCTTACCATTCATCCTGTGCAAAAATCAACTCAAATTTGATCAAAGACCTTAATGTCATACCTGAAACTCTGAAACAACTAGAAGAAAAATTAGGGGTGATACTTTAATATGTTGGAGCAGTCAATGGTTTTCTCTATAGGACTCCAAAATCACAGGAAACTGAAGGAAAAAATTGACATGTGGGACTATATCAAATTAAAATGCTTCTGTACAGCAAAGAACTGAAGAGTTTACCTACTGAATAGGAGAAAATATTTGCCAACTATTCATCTGACAAAGGATTAATGTTTACAATACATAAGGAACTCAGAAAAACCTAACAAAAACCAAGTAGTCTAATTTAAAATTAAGAAAATCAGGATAGACATTTCTCAAAATAAGAAATAAATGGCCATTAAATATGTGAAAATATGCTTAGTATTATTAACCATCAGAGGAAAGTAAATGAAAAATACAATGAGATACCATCTCATCTCAGTTAGAATGGCTATTATCCAAAAGACCAAAAAAAAAAAAAGAATTACAAATGCTCAATGTGGAGAAAAAAGAGTAACTATATACTTTTCTTGAAATGTAAGCACCACTCATATGGAAAAAGCCTGGGGTTCCTGACCTAAATTATGATCCAACTTTCCCACATCTTATTATATAAACAAAGAAAATGAAATCAGCCTGCCAAAAAGATACCTGCTCACCCACGTACATTGCAACACAATTCACATCACGAAGAATGGAATCATCCTACATCATCAACAAATGAATGGACAAAGAATATGTGGTATATATGCACAATGGAGTATTTCCTTTTTTGTAATAAAAATGCATGTTACTGGAGGACATTATATTAAAATAGTTCAGACACAGAAAGGCAAGTACCACATGTTCCTTCTTGTATGTGAAAGCTAAAAAAAAGGTGACCCAAATGTAGGAAAAGACATGTGTGGAGGTGGTCGAATAGTTAAAAAGGAGTTGTATTTGATCTGTGCACACTGTATGCATGTGTTCAGATATCACACTGCATCCCCTTAATATGTATAATTAATATACGTCCTTAAAAATAAAAATTCATCATTTAAAAATAATTTATTCAGAATATTTTTGACCATATTCAAATCATTACATATGAATGACAAGAGTTTTTTAGAAAAACTTTAAATACTGAGAATAAAGCAAGATACTTTGAAATTACACATAGATCAAAAACATAAATAAAATTAGAATTTAAGCAGAAGCTTGTCCACAGTGAGGTGGAAAAGGAGGGAGAGAGAGAGACAGAAGGAGAGGAAAGAAGGGGCTGTAGGGAGGTTTCCTTCAAAATAGCAAGAAGATTGATGGACCAGATGAAGGTGACTGAGGGGACCGAGAAGGGGCAGGATAAAGGGTAGAACAGTGGAAGTAATCTGTCTGAACTTTCCTGTCTACATATGTGAACAGGTCACCGGGAATCTCAGCATCACATACATCCAGCAGACACCCGCTAAAAAAGAATAAATAAATAAGTAAAGAGCAGAAAGATTACACTAGAGTAGAGGGAAGGAAAAGAGATGAAGAAAGAGGAGCAGAGGGAAGTGGGAAGTATTAGGGACGAAATCAGGGCTAATTATATTCTGTGTTTGTACAACTCTGTTAAAATGAATCCTAACATATGTACAACTAAAAAGAATAAAAAAAAGTAATAGAATTTAAACATTCTTTAATATGGCAACAAGAAAAAAATATTAAAACTTGTGAAATCCAGTTAAAATTAAATTTGGAATAAAATCTGTCACCTTAAGTAAAAATATTAAAATAAGTGAAAGATAAAATGGAAGTATGTGTTTTACATCAAACATAGTTCACAAATAAAAGCAAATCTATTTAAATAAAATAAAAAGTAGAAATAAACATAAAAACAAAATTTAAGAAAATCATTATACAAATGTACCATAGATAAAATCAGAAAATCTAAAAAAAAACATATTAAAAAATTTAATAACTGACTCAGGAGGCTGAGGCAGGTGGATTGGGAGTTCAAAGCCAGTCTCAGTGACGTAGCAAAGCTCATAGCAACTTAGCAAGACCCTGTCTCAAAATTAAAAAAAAAAAAAAAAAAAGCTGAGGATGTGGCTTAGTCATTAAGCACCCCTAGGTTCCATCCCCAGTATCAAAAACAAAGAAAAACAAAGAAAAAATTTAATAGCAAAACTGACCAACAAAAGAATTTGGAAATTTGGACATGAACAAATGCCTAGAGAAAATATCAGAAATATCAGCAGCTAACAGTGTCACTGTAACATAAGGGAAATTTTGGATACTACACACATATTTGAAAGATACATAATCTATAAGTAAACTTCACACATAAAATTTCAGGTCAAATAATGAATTCCTCTCTACATGTAAAGAAGATTTCTGATTCCTGATTCTTACACTTACTGCATTATTTTAAAACTAGATAGGTAAAACCAGGACCATTCGGGATAATCTATCCTTCTGGAGACCCTCATTTCAATCACATTGCAAAAACCCCTCTTCCCCAGAAGACTCTTTTACAGGACCCAGGGATTAGAACCTAAACTCACTGGGTGTTACAGTCAGTTTACTACAGCTCAATATACAAATAATAATTTAAGGAGAATTTCAGACTCAAGTGTGAAAGGAGGAACATTTATATTTATAGGTTAAAAAAATCTTGCAAAATGTATGATTATAATATGACTCTCTTTGGAATAAGCACCACATGCTCTTCCTTTTTGTCTCCACCGTGATGGTCACTCATTTGGTACTTTATGTTTGTGAGTGAATGACTGAGTGAACATGAAAAATTGTAATATTTTCCTACCTAAAAAAAAAACACAACATAAAGATAGAATCGTTCCAATGAGTTCTAAAAAGTTGGGAGGAAAAAAACCACTTGATAAGTAGAGTTTTCAATACTATGGTAATTTTGTAAATAAAAAACTATGTCAGGCTCAGTTGTAGCTCAGTGGTAGAGTGCTTGCCTAGCATGTGCGAGGTACTGGTTTTGATTCTCAGCACCACATATAAATAAATGAATAAAAATAAAGGTCTATTAAGATCTAAATTTTTTTGAAACTATGTCAATGTTTGTCAACAAATAAAATTTAAATATGCAACAAACAATGTGAATTCATAATGTCCTTAAACATAAAACTGTGATCTTTCTTCACTAAAATTACAAAAAAACAGCATATGTATGCATGTGTGTGTATTCACCTGGTAAAAGACTGAGTATATTTGGATGAAGAAAAAAGAAATATACTTGTCAATTTTGTAATCTCTTCCTTCTAGCTTAGTAATATTCAGTACATTAATGTGATATCTTGCTGTGAATTTTATGATGGAAAATATTATTTACTTGGCACTTAGTCCCACATATGACTTACATGTATTTTTTAATCCATCAAATCTACCTTGGAGAAAATATATAAAATGTCTATGTTCATAATGACTTAGACATGTTGATTTATTGATTTCTGCCATGTGTTTAAGATTGTAGGCATTTGATTGACTTTGCACAACAATGAAATGAAGCCTAACTTCCATTTAATATAGAAGAGTTCCTTTTGATTGAAACCATTGCTTTTGTTCATATCTTCTTATATTGATGTGTTTACCACTGACATTCACAAGTCAAATTAACTGGTTGAATCAGACAAAATATAGCAGCCGATGTTGGGGATATATTGTACAGAGGTGTGTCGAGATCATTTGATCCAATGATGTAAAAATTATATTATTTAACAACACATTACATTGGTTTATTAGAAAATTTTATAACATAACAAATTTGTAGTCTTTCCAGTACTTATAACCTAAAGAATATTTGGGTGTTGTTAATAAAAATAATCTGGGGAAATATTGATAAGATAATTACAGTTTAATCAAAAGGGGTTGATTAAATTATTCTGGACCTGCCTCCACACTTTGCATTGTCTTTGTAGCTGTAAATATCATATCATTGGTGGATTTAGATTAAACCCCTTGCATGAACCACAACGCAGGGGTGATCATCAGTAGCCTATAATACATAATCAAGTCCCACTTGATAATGTTGAGGTAAAATTGTTTCATACCTATTCATGTTCAACAAAAGCATCCTCTTTGAAAATTTTTCTTCAGCGTCATTTATTATTTTGGGGGAATTTCTATATTAGATTGTTGGGTTCTTTAAATGCTGGGTCTTTTTCTTTAACATTGCTACGTCTTTCTGCCTACCATGACAGATTTCTTAGATAGCAAACCCCACTTGAGGACAACCCTATCTCCATTTGCTATGTGAATGACAAATTTATCTTCTTAGTTAAGTTGGTCAGATAAAAATCTTATCCCTGGGAATAGTGATATTCCTTACTAAGAACACAAATTACATAATTGCACTTTATAATGTGAGGTACTAGAAGTCAGATCTGTCATTGCTTGGGATTATTTCCCAGGAAACTTTTCTTTTACTTCTTGAGAAGCTCTTCTTATGATTATGTCAATACCTGCTTTTATTTCCATTCTTTTTTATGTTTCTTCTTCCTTTTTCTTTTTCCTTGTCCTGAGCAAAGTATTCTATTAGTTTTAAATTTTCACAAGGTTCATCAGACTGCATAAATTGCTACTTGTTAGAGTGCTTTTGATTGTTAAATGGAGGACATAAAACATTTTCCCTCTTTTCTTCATTGTATTTCACTGTCAGCTGGATCCCTTGGTTTGATCAACAGGAATCAGAAGTTGAAAATGGAATCTACAGGAAGTTCATATGCAATAGTTCCACTACTGTGCTGACAGTTCAAGGAAGTCTCCAGAAATCATTCTTAATTCTCCTAAAACATACCCAAGTTTCTTAATCCAAATATTTTAATGAAAAGACAATTGAAAAGATCTTCCAACACTGTGACACTTAATTTTAAGAAAAGTCTTATTCTCTTATAAGGTCATTGGAAGTTTCTGATAGCTCTCAGTACTTTTTCCAGGGTGGTGGTGGTGGTGGTGGTGGTGATGTTGTGTGTGTGTGTGTGTGTATTTTAGATGTCACACTTATTAGGTGGGTGTATTTTGTGATTTTTTTTATATCTTTGAAGAAGTATATATTATCATTTTCTAATTTTCTGTTAGATTGAGTGAGTCGAGTAGAATAATTTTTTTCTGTTAATCTCATTGAAATTTTGAATTAGTTTAATGAATTTGTTTACTTTTCTTACGCAGATTGGAGGAAAGTGACAAACTTTTAAAAAGCCAGCAGCAACGTTATCAGAGGGGAAAGAAGAGAGAAGGGTCCTGATGACTAATAAGATGAGTAATCAACTATTTCTTGTTCAATTATGACACTATTAGCTTTCACCTAAATTTTAATCCTGTAATTGCATTCAGCCAAGTGTATGGGATCTCTGAGGAATTTATGATACTCCATATAAAACCTAACTTCATGTTTATCTTTTCCAGTAACCAAAACATTTGAATGGATTTAACCACACTTAATACATATTGGTGGAGAAAAAAGAGATAACTGCAGAAATAGCTCTCATTTGCTACCAGGAATGAATGGGACACTGCTTATTGAACTACCCTACACAACACATATCATATTTAACAGAAAATGAGTAGCAAGACCACATTTTCTAGTGATGAAAAAATAATTCCATCTGTAAATAAGTTAATCTACCATTGTTTTATTTATAAATTATATTTTATTAATTTTTTCCTGGATTAACATTAATTTCTTTTTAAATTTAGGCTTTTAATTTGTAAGAGTATTATATATTCAAGGAAGGTCATAAGATTCAAGAAAAATACATGACCAAATCGTGCTGACAAAAGATGTGAATGTTTTGCTATGATTGCTTTAGGTAGACCTTTTAAGATACTCAAATATATTGGAAGATCTTTTGTACAGTACTGCAGAGGTAATCACTCTTCCAAATTATTCCCATCCATGTTTTATTTGCCCCATATCTGTATGCCTATAAATTATGCACAATGTTGCCTATATTTTTGAAACTTATGTACAATGAAATTTGCTATATTCATTGGAGATTAAGTTCTCAAGAGCTTTGTGTGTTGTGTGCAGATGCAGTATATCCACTTTAACTATTGAACAGTTACAAGTTTACTTTCTGGTTATTACACACACTAAGCTTATGGGCATAATTTTTTATGACTCTTCAGTTCAGGTGCAATAACTTCTTTAGAGTATATATCTTGATGGAAACTTCCTGTGTTTTGCTATAAATATATTTTGTTCTCAAGATTAATTTTCTTCTAATATCCACTATATTTAACCAGTTTCCACATGAAATTTGGGATTTGTTTGCACTGTTCAGTGAACTCTGACTTCTGTTTCTTGGAAACAGGAATTAAGGGAGATGTGGAATGTGCTGTTCAAAACCTCTTCCAAAGATTTAAATCTGTGTTAGATATTGTAGGGCTTCTCTGTATCAAAATGACTTAGATCCTGTAGTCAAGAGTGACGTATTTATCATTATGGTATAATTTCAAAAGGTAAATTTTATAATAATGCATACATTTAGAGAATGAGGTTTTCAATGAACAGGAAAGCAACAATTACTCAAAGAAGTGATATTTTTATCATTCTACCATGTTCACATTTCTTGTGAGATATACTATTTCTGTTCCAGCTAAGTTTTAATTTTTTCAGGGCAGACTTTTGCAGTCAGGATATTTTTTAACTTTCTAAAATAATAAATAATTAACTTACCTGATAATTAGAAGGAAATTACTGTTTGGAAAATGTAAAAACTATTGAATGGAGTAATTGAAAAATCTGGAGTAATGGTTGGTGGCATTTGGAGCTTTGTAGTGGGAACACAGTGTACTTTCAACACAAAAGGTGTTGTCTGGGCAAAAGCTTGAAGAATATAACTTGCTAAATGTGAGCAAATCGTATTTCTGGCAGAGGGATCAACTAAGTCATGTGCCTGGTGTTCAATAAACAGCAGAGAAGCTAGCATGACTACAGGAGAAATAAGTAAAGAAAAAAAGTTGTAGCAGCAACTATCACAGAAATGATAGGGTTTTCTCACAGGGATTAGGGGTGCTAGAGTATAAATATTCCTGTCTCTACAACATTTACAATAATGTTTAATCTGCGACACAAAAGTATTAGATGCAAGACCTTTAGGAGGTGATTACATCATGAAATTTCCACCTTCATGAATGAATTAGTGCCTTATGAAAAGGCTTGAAGGGACAGGTTCACCCTATCCTTTCTACCATAAGAGCATACAGCATTCATCCCTTCCAGAGAATGAACGTGAACAGAAAGCACTATCATGAAAGCAGAGAGCTCTACCCCATCATCAAAGCTGCTAGCACCTTGATGTTGGATTTCCTATTCTCCAAAACCTTAAGAAATGAATTTCTATTTTTGTTAAAAAATTAATCCATCTCAGGTATTTTAACATAGCAATAGCAACTAAGATTGGTAGATAAATATTTCAAAATCTTCAATCCCATATTCTATCTTTGAAATGCAGAGTAATTACACCTATCTATAGACAGGTAATAATATTTTGATTTAGGTTTTAAAAGAGTACCTGTGGATGAACTAATCAGACTAAACTTAGTAGAACATGAGGCAATGAGACTAAAAAGGAGGCAACAGTGGTAAGCTATAGGTACAACAAATGCAACAATATCAATGATCCTTATATTACTTGAATGAATGTACATATACTTTTTTTAATGAAAAAATTCTATAACTGTATCCTTTCCTGAAACTATGAATTTAAAGTATTTAAATAAGTTGAGCTGTTTTGACTTTTCATCTATCGTTAGACTGATACATAATTAAGATAATGTTCATAACATGTTCTGTGAGAAGTTATAAAAAAGCATTTCTTAGATTTAAATAAAAATACGTATTAAAAATCCACCTGTAGTATAGAGCTATCTTACTAAGCTTACTCATAACGATATGAAACATTTCCTTTTCTTTTTCTTTTTTTGTAAGGACCCAATACAATTATTAAGATTTAAGCTTGCATTGTCCTAAATTTTCTGGTTATTTTTTTTTCTTTTCAAATATGTGTTGACAATAGCATAAGCAGCCCACACAGAAGTAGCCTTACAAAGACCAAAGAAAACTAATGCATTACAAAAATGGATTTATTTTATCAGTTAGTATATTGCTATTTAATTATTATTATTATTTGATTTAAGAATTTAGTATTTATTATATTTTATTAGTAGAAGTGGCTGTAAATGATCTTGAGATAGTTAATAATATTTTTAGAAAATTCAAAATTTCCATTTATTAAAGGAAGAGATTATACTCTGTCATGTCAAGCGCTCACATCTCTCCACAGTGTGATGTTATGAAGCTCCATTCTGACTGATAGAAATTAAATCAAAGGATGAACAGCGGACACCAGGTGTGATCACCAGTTAGAAGTGATACAAGGGTTTCCCTTCATGTCTCTTGGCCTCCACTAAATTCACAATTATTAGCTGCAATGTTATTAATGCTCTTGTGGTAGACTTTTTTCATTAAAATAGTAAGTTGTTAAAATTTATTGCAGATTAAATCTTTATCACATAAAACATCAAATACAAAAACGGAACAGAATAAGATGACTGCATTATTCCTAGTGCTGAGTTGAAGCAATCTGCATCCTAAGAAAATGGGAAAGAATGACAAGTGACCTGTCAGAGAACAGAACTCATTTTACAGAGTTCGCAAATGAAGCAGGAGAATGTGAGAATGTACCTCATCAGCCAGTTAGCAACCGCCTTGCTATTATCACCGCTCTTCATATTTCAGTTGGAATTTTAAACCATAAATAGCATTAAATTCAACTGAGGAGAAGTAAAATATCCAAATGTACATATTCAATTTCAGTGTTTTATTTGTATCCAGGCAGATTAAAATGGAAATGATGTGAGGCAAAGAATTCATCATTTGTTTCAATTTCAGGGATTCAGCCATTTTTCCTGACTCCTACTGGAAGGGCCCCACCTCCCCTTTCTATGATGGATACTTCACAGATTTTTTTTTGTTTTGTTTTAATAGAGAAATGGACAGAAGATGTCCTTCTGGCTTCTAGGAGGTTGTTTTATTGTTTTAGTTTTTACCAAAGGTATTGGGTCCTATTTCATAGAAAAAGAATAGATCTATGTGTGAAGAAAAGCACTTCAACTTATTTTATTCTCTGAGTATTAACAACACAAATAATATATTAATTTCAAGGTTATAAAATAAGATAAACCTATACTATAGTTTATTCTTGATGAAGGAGGTTGTGTTGAATCAGGGAATGAACTATGATTAAACTGATTTTAAAGCCATTTTTCCAAAGGTTGAAGTGTTGCATAAAAAGTCAGGTGTTCTCAAAAGGGAAAAACAAAACACAGAAAGATTTTGATATTTCACTCACAGCTCATGTGAAACAATTTAATAATTAGCGTTAGTAATCTTTAACAAATCAAAATTACTGATCCTCTCTTAAATTGAGCTGAAGTTATAATTAACAGATTATTAAGGAAAGGTAAACAGATAAGACCACACAAATTGTACCAAAAGTCCATGTTTCATAATATTCTACTTTTTTCATATGTACTTTATTTGTATAAAAACAAAAAGTTTAAAGTGTAGTAAATATACCTATACCAAATTTTCTAGCTACCCAAGATAATTGTGTGCATTAATCTCTTCTTCATATACTTAAAGATACACATATGTGCTTAAAATTTTAGCTACCTTGGCTGCCTTCCTTGTTCCACATCATTATCCTGCTATTATAGATATGGCAAATCTAAGAGAGTCTTTAAAATACAAAAATAAATTTAAAATTAAAATCTATGCATTTGACAAGTTTAAACAAAATAGATGCACCAAAAGTTAATTGCCATTTTATAAGACACCAACAGACAGAAAACACTATATCTAGGAGTACATCTAACAAAAGTTATTCATTCCCTTATGTCATCAAATTATAAAACTGTAATACAAAGCCTGAAGGAGAACTAGTGAATAGCAGAGCCCTCCCTGTTCTGAATAGGAAAACTTGAATCATTTTCAATAATGCTCTAATGACACACAATTTCCATTGACGAAAGTGTAGGAAAGAAATGTCCGCCTTTGCATGACATCTGGTGTCATATGTCCTACTATCAACTGTCAGGAAAACCCAGGGATGAGGCTTTTCCAAATTGAAATGAGGTTACAAAAGAAAAAAATGACAAACAGCAAGAATCCACATTAGTAGAGATGTGTAGACTAACTTTTATCTAAAAGTTCCTTCAGTTTCAATCAGCTATAAAGACCTCATTTTCTTTTCAGCAGAATTAATAAAATATAGATACAGATATAAATATTATCTGGTATTTCTCAAGAAATATAACAAACAGCTTCCTGAGTTTCTACTTGTAAGTAAAATGATAATAAAATATAAAGTGCCAATGTAATATAGAATTCAACAGATTCAGTTTTCACTAAATTCATGCTTTTGTCCAAAATGTACCACAAAAAAAATTTCTAAACATTAATACGTATAAACTAAAAATGGAAGGCCCAAACATCACAAATAGAGCATAGTTATTAAACCTAGGCTAGTTATTTTAGTTATTCAATTATTTTCATTTAGTCTCTACTTCTTTGGTATCATACTAACATGGACTCCTACCAACCACAGTGGTGGGACCATGATATTTAATTGACACATACTGATTACTTCCTTATGCATTGACACAGTCACATTAGATTAGATACTAGAAATATTAAGGTGTGATTGACATTTTTAAAAATTTTTTTCTAGGCTGTCTAAAATTTTTGTCTGTTTTGTTTGTTTGCCATTTTCACATTCAAATCAAATCACTGAAGATATTTATTTGTTTTTGTGTACATACACTGCTATTTCTTTTGGCAGTGCATCACAGCTAACTCTCCCCCCTAATATTAGGTACTGCAGATTCATGTAAAAATGACCCTTTTAAATATATATATATATATATATATATATATATATATATCAGTAATATGTGAAAAAAAATTAGCAGACAGTGAACATTTCAGACCTAGAAATAATTGTTTGAAATGTGAATAGGTGTCCGAAGATTAAATTTCAAGTTTGCCTTTTGGTGGACCTTGCTAACAAGGTGGCATCATGGCTACTAAGGGATCACTCCTAAATTTTAGGATCACCAAAGGTGACCTGTGCAGTTCATCCAGCACCAGTCAGACTGCCATGTCCAAAGTAAGTACATTGGTATACAATTAAAAGAACTGGCAACAAATAACAGAGGCAGTTCAAGGGTCAGATATTAATGGCCAACTTTAATTATGGGCACAAGAAAGATAAGTAGAGGTTGTACCACTGTGCAACTGCTTCTGGAATTTCACACTACATAAAACGAAGAAACTGGGAGAACTGAACATGGGAAATCAAAGTACTGGCTTCCATCATTCACATGTTTGCCAATAACCTCAAAGACAGCACAAAAATTGTTGCACAGTAATCCCAATCAAAACCTAGACAGTGAAGCAGGGAAAATGGACCCCAAAGGTCCCTGTTTGGGCACCAACTGGGGAAAGAAACTGGACAAGGCCCTATGGGGGCTGAAGAGAAAACAAACAGACACACATAGAGAGAAAAAGTTGGGGCCAGTTGAGTAGCCAAACTCTGATGGAGCTTGACTGACCCCGGGCTAGATCAGCATGTTTATTATATAGGATTCATCTTCAAAAGGAAATTTGTGGGAAAGTTTTGCAAAGCAGGCAATCTGAAGGAGGCAGGACTGGTGGGACATTAGGGTCATCTTGTTTTGGTTCTCTATCCCTGGGAGTTGGCTCCTGCACTCAAGGTCTGGACTGATAACTGGTGTGTGCTTTTGCATGTAGCCTCCCGACTCCTCAGCCAGTGTCACCATAGCAACTGGGCTATTTGGACCTGCACTTTGCACGGACAGTTCCCAGCACAAATGCAGTCATGAGAAAGTCAAAAAGACCATGATTCAAATCCCTGCTCTCCACAGTAGGGAAAGACAGTAAGAAAATAACTTAATTTTCCTATTTTATGTGTGTTGGATCACACTCTGTTTCTACCATCTATGGCTATTTCTTCTATCTAGTCTTAAGTCTTTTGTCTCTCTTTGACAATGTCTTATCTTTTTTTTTTTTTTTTTCCCCCAACCCTTGACCTATCTATGAATTCTTCAGTTTGGAAAGGACCTGGAAAGGACCTTTGCCTAGGCAAAGGTCTCCATACATCCTCAGATGTTTAGAAACTATCAACTTGTGGGAAGAAAGGAAGAAAAAAAAATCCCTAGAGTTTGCTTAGTTCAATCTCGGCTCTTTGTGTGAGTTTTACCACTTTTACAGCCTTGGAAATCTGACTATTAAGTAGCCATTTCTAGCTTTAATTTCTTCATCTGTAAAAGGGATATTAATTACCCTTTTTTGTTTTTATGGCAGTTAAGTGGGGAAAAATGATTGTTCCCTCCTTAAATGCTTTTACCATTCTCACAGTAAGCTAAAATTTCATCCCCTGAACCGTTTTCATTCATTTTTTTCTGTGTATCTCTAAAGGAAATATGGATATAGGGATAAATAAGTAGCTCCTTCAGTTTATTGAAGAGGTCTTTCTGCTACTTTACCTAGGAATCCTGTAAGGTACTTTCTTCTCTATATCTTAAGCCAAATTTTCATGCTGTAAGACCATTAATCATTTTGGATTATTTTAGATGGTTCATGAGCATGGAACTAAGTCCAAAATTGATCTTGATAAAATTCGGGTTAATTTTAGTGGTGACACAATAGTGGTCTTGTAATTTTTAGTAGTGTCGTTTTCTTGACAAGTGTACTTACTACACTTCACTTGTGTTAGAGAATGGTAAAAATCACCAATATGGTATCCTTCTGACAAATTTTGCAAACATTTCTCACAGTAAAATGATTTCTGTCCTTTATTGTGATCTATTGTCTAATAAAAATAATTTTCTGACTATGATATATAGAGACCTTGTTTAGGTTGCAAAAACAGTCATATAAACATCTACCATAATGCATAATATTTAAAGATAATAGACAACTACATTTATTATATATTTCCTTCCTAAAGGGGCTGAAAGAGATAAAAAGTAGAGAGTAAATTTTACTGATAATATGTGCTTTAGTAACTAGAAAAAACATAACTCTCAGAAATGTGAAGAAAAATGTATAGCACAATGTCAACCATGGGAACAAAGGTTCAAGTCAGAAGACTTGGCCCTTTTTAGCACCTCTCTCTCCTTGAGTTAAACACTGCAGGAAAATATTCTTTTTGTTCTATCTTTCACATCCATCAAATGTTGTCATCCTCTTTTGCTCAAAGGTCTGACAGGCATTCTTCCAGGGATGCAGCAAAATCCTAAGAACTGCTATGTTTATATATAATTTTATACTCAATTTGATAACATATAACTGTCATAACTGATGCAATACATTATTTTTGATACATCATTTAATTTTACATATTGGCCATAAAAGACCCTGGGTATCAATCAGCATAGCATTCTGTATCCAAAATTCTCTGCAGGTTTTACTCCTCAGTTCCTTAAGGTACTTCTCTATTTTCAAATATGTACATATATGTTATTTATATGTGAGACTATAAATAGATACACACACATTTCTTTTGGACACTCTTGAAACAAACTCAGAAGGTAATATATTAGACTCATGCCAGAAAAACTTATGATAATATCATTCCAATCAGCATAACATAATCCCCTATCTCCTTTCCTTTGCTCTTTCCCACACCCCTATCTTCAGTGTCCATTTTCACCCCTTACTTTCCCATCCAACCTTAAAGAGGTAATTAAAATTAGTTCCATAATATGTGTTACTTGCAACCAGCAAATGTATACTAACTAGTATATATTAATAATACAAGTAATTTTTACTACCACTACTATAAAATGATTTTCACATGTCAGGATCATAGAAATGGTCAATGTTTTAGGTAACACAGAATATGATTTGTACCAAATAATTTTCTAAATACTTTAAGGGAACTTTCACTCTCTTATTAAATTATGTCTTTATTGGAATGCCTTATCTACTTGCTAACTGGTGAGTTCTATCAGTCCTACCTGATAAGCTTCTACTACAAGATCAATATTCAGATGTTTGTGACATGTAGATTTATTAGTGGGTTACCAGTCTAAACAAACACACATACATATATGGATGTACACAATATACATAAAATTCCCTGGTGTTTGTTTCATATTTTGGATATAACAAACAACATTTAAATTAGTAGATGTTCTGATTTATATGGATAGATAAAATAATTTGTTGTTAGTTGTACTTCATTCCAATAAAAGAGCTTATTTATATATTCTGTTCCAAGAAATATACTCACTCATGGAATGTCCATTTCAAAACTTTGAATTAGTTATTCAATAGTGATGAGTATTTTAGAAATTATACATGGGTACTACTGCAAATAAAAACAGGTATTCATCAGAATTAGTTTATAATTACAAGATGATGAATAATAATGAATGTAAAGTAAAAATGTTTCAGCCACCCTCTCAAAGCATAGTATATCACAGCCTGGCTCTTCCAGCTGCTGTGTCTTCCTTCATGTACTCAGTATATTGTTCACTTTTAATGGGCAATGGTAGCAAATGGCTTATTTGTCTGTCTAGGGTGTAATACTTAAAGGCATTTTTTTTTTTTTTAAAGGAGCTCTTCAAAATTCCCCAATGCCAAAATGTTCATAAAAAACATGACAAATGTAGCTGAAAGCTAAGAAGCTCTGGATAGAAATTAGCATCAAAGTCACCGACAAAGATGTAAGTTCAAGGGTGTATGAAGCGCTGACAAAGGATTTCTGGAGATTCTGCTATATTTTTATCCACATGATGATCTTGGCACAGTCATAAATCAATCACCACCATACCTTGACCTGTCCCAAAAATGAAATATTGCTCTTTATGATATGAAGTACCAATGTCATATTTGAATGCCTAAACAGAGCAAAAAAAAGGAATCACATAAAATAACTTCTTACAGAAATTGAAATTCTAGGGTGAAATTTTACTGTTTTTGTTTTTGATCTGCTTCATTTCTTGTATTGCAAGTTATGTGTATGTATATGGAACTCTACAGTGCATTGTACCCATGTGTGACGTGTTACAATAATATAGCAGATAAATATAAAGAATACTGAAAAATTAACTGACACTGCTTATCCTAAATAAATAACATTGCTATGCTACTTGTCCTTCTTATTTTCTATATTAATGCATCTGATGTTAAATTTATAATCCTTAGATCATAAATGTCTGTTTTTACTCAAAGCAAACCATATTGCTGGCTATGGTAGACATTCTTTTAGCTAATAGATTTCTTCATGTATGTTTTTATTCACCCATTCATCTTTAAAAAAGCTATTATGCTGTCATAATATTTTTTCATGGTAGTTCTTGTATACCCAAAGAATGGTCAAAAACAAACTGAAATGAAACGTGGTTTGTGTTGCAAATGCTTTTAAGGAAGAACAACCAGGAGAATTTGACAGATTTTCATGCAAATTCATTTATAGTATAATATTAATCCATTAAATCATGAATAATACTTTGTCTTAGGCATTATAGTAAATATTTTTATTTGAATGAATTCTAAAATATATTTTAACTCTCTGTCTAAAACCCAGTTTTCTTATTGAAAAAAGTCATTCATTATTGTTTTGGAGGTGTGTGTGTGTGTATTTATGTGTGTGTGTGTGTGTGTGTGTGTGTGTGTGTGTTTGTGAGTGTGTGTGGATGTTCAATCTTCACTTACATCTTTCACAAGGCCTACTATTTCATGGATAAGAAAACCACATAATTGATAACTCAAAAGACACATTATCAAAACTTTTATTTGTGTGCATCAAAATAACAAAATACATTTTATAATCAGGAATGTTGGAAGTCTTTTTTAAAGGGAACAATCTTTTTGAAACTGTAAATTGATAAGTTGGATTTGCATGTGATTTTTGAGTACAAAGTGATACTTTTTTAACTTAAGTTCTATGATCATAATGAGAAATAAATACTTCAGCCTAATGGACTCATCTATCTCCTCAAATGTGTATCATTTTCTTGCAGTGGTTCATTTGAAATTTACCCTTCTAGCAATTCTGAAATGTACAATAAAACTTTATTTACTATGTCCCCCACACTGTGATCTCAGAACTTATCTCTGCTGTCCCAGTGAGGCTATAAAGGCTCTGACCATCATCTCCCCATAACAGCCAGTCCTCATGCTCAGGAACCGTCATTGTCCTCTGCACTTTTGTGAGTTCCATTGTTTCAGATTCCACCTTTACATCAGAGTATGAGATTTCTCTCCCTTCCCTCCCCTCCCCTCCCCTTCCCTTCCCTCCCCTCCCCTCTCCTCCCCTCCCTTCCTCTTTCCTTCCCTTCCCTTCCCTTCCCGTCCCTTCCTTCCTTCCTTCCTTTCTTTCTTTCTTTTTCTTTCTCTCTTTTTCTTCCTTTCTTTTCTTCCTTTCTCTCTATGCCTGGTTTCCAAAGCAAACATAAATATCCCAGGAATACTTAAGAAACATATTCAACATCATAATCATTAGGGGAATGAAAATAAAAACCATTATTAGATATCATCTGTCACCTGTCACAATAGCTGTTACCAAAAGACAAAAGGTAATATGTACTGGTGAGAGTGATGGTTATGGAAACAACAAAATCTTTGGACACTGTTGGCTGGAATGTAAATTAGTACCACCTTTATAGAATGCCACATGGAGGGTCCTCAAAAAAAAAAAAAGTAGAATTACTATATGATTCAACAATACCACTTTTCAGTATTCAACCAAAACATTGAAATTAGTATGCCAAAGAATTCTGCTGCATTCACTTCAATGTTATTCACAATAGACAAGTTATGAAAATCTTTGTTTCCATCAACATATCTATGAATAAAAATATGGTATAAATACACACACATACACGCACAGGAACACACACATACAATGGAATACTATTCAGCCTTGAGAAGAAATTGAGTCATTTCTAACAACATGAATGAAATATAACATTATCTTAGTTTATAATCTCTGGAAAGGAACTATCAAAATTGCAAACCATGAACCATAAGGACGAATATCGACCCTGAAATCAATACTGAAAATTCTCAGATTTGAAGTGAGGTCCCGGAGTCTCTGTTCTACAATTTCCTAATTTATATTCTATAAAATCAGAATCTGGGACATGGGTCCAGGTGCAAGTGACTCTGTGTTTTTTTTTTTTTTTTAATACATACATTTTAACAGGAGAAATCAATACATGATTGGGGAAAACAGAGTACAAAAGAAGTCAAGGGAGCTGGGGTTGTGGCACAGTGGTGGATCATCCACCCTAGCACACGTGAGGCCCTACGTTCCATCCTCAGCATCGCATAAAAATAAAAAAAGGTATTATGTCTACCCACAATCAAAACATATATATGTATATATTAAAAAGAAGGAGAAGTTAAGAGTCAAAAAGCATAATTTCAGGTGAAGTATCAGAATTAACCTGATCCTGGGAAGAATTCTGGAGAAGGAATTATACTTTGTTTTTGTCTCTCCAGTTCTAAAGGGGGCTACCATCCATCTTACCTGGGAATTCTCTGCTCTTCATGAGTTCTTGGCAAAGTGGCTCACTAGCCTGGAAGCAGCCTTTTAAAGAAGGATATGAAATGAAGCTTCCAGATGTAAGGTACACAGGATGTGAGGTATGACTGTCCAGGAGTTCAGTGGGATCATGGTGTAGGAAAAGGTATTCTGGGTTTAGAAGGTATACTGAACTTTGACATTCTCAGTTTTCCAGATTTTTAATATTGGACAAATTATATACTTGTCTGAGTCTGGGTTCGTATTTATAAGTGGTAATAAAAATAACAGCAGCCTAAAATGTTTAAATAATATGTAGGAAAATTCTAAGCAGAGAGACTACTGGACTAAAATCGTGCATGGAATAATTCATCTGAAATCATTAAGATATTTTTGTGCTGGTTGCGGTGGTGCATGCCTGTAATTCCAGTGACTTGGGAGGCTGAGGTAGGAGGATCTTTAGTTCAAAGCCAGCTTCAGAAACATAGTGACGTCCTAAGCAACTCCTTACGACCCTGTCTCTAAATTTTAGAAATACAAAAAAAAAAAAAAAGTTGGACACTGGGGATGAGGCTAAGTGTTTAAGTACCCTTAAGTTCAATTCCCAGTACCAAAAAAAAAAAAAGATGATTTTGTTCCTTTCAAACATCTTTGAATGATTTGTATCTATTAACTCACTATAACTTAAGAGCAGCACTGTGAAGTATCAAAGAATCTGCTTTAGTTCCTTTTTCATTGAACACTATTCCTAATTTTCCATACTGTGGACCTCATATATTTGTTTGTATCAATAATTAATTTAAATTATTTTTCTATGGTAAAATACTAATCTTTCAAATGTGTTTTAACTCTAGTCATAGAGGTTTTATATATCTCTCTATTTTTAGCATCATTTCAAAGTTGACATTTTTGAGGAAGCCACTAAAAATAACTCAACATCACTGAACTGTTTTGTTCTTATTTTTTATAAAATATTTTTTGTTCTGGTCCACATGAAAGAGCATTATGACTTATAAACAGTAAATAGAATGTTTCATGAAACTAAATGCAATTATTAGTTTCATCAAAGATAATTCTACTCCTTTGAGGATGGAAGAAAAATTGCATGTCTTAAAATTGCCATTATGTAGCTACAATTCTCTAGCTTTTATAGAAATATTAGATGTAGTTCTCTATTATTTATGGATTACAAAATGCATTGTGTTTTCACATTTGCTAGAAATCATAACATTTTATGATACATAAAATGTCAGTTTAGAAGGTGTTTGATGGCTTTCAATACATTATATTATGATAGATGGATTTTTAAATAATGCAAAACATAATAAAACAAAAGTCCCAAAGGAAAAACTTGTCACATTCTTGTTCTCCTTTTCTTCAAACTGACAATCTAATCCAGCCTATTTAATCAAAATTAACAGTTTACTTGTTTCAACGTAACACAACGAGAAGAGAATCCATAAGATAGATGCAAAAATGAACAAGAATCACCTTAGTGTTTCAATTTAATTTCCAACGTAAATAACAATTAATGTGTTATTCTATATCCTACATTAATATGATAGAAAACTAATTGAAAGAATCTTAGATATATGTTAATTATTCATGTAGTCTAAAATATTTTATATATTGAATCAAGTCAGAGCATAATTGGCCATTAACTCTGTAGAACTAGACTTTAGAAGCAGAAACCAGCAGTGGTTTTCTAATACAACATTCACATGGGTATCCAGGCATCTATGGTGTCATTATCCATTTTGTGCTCATAAAGACCCATTACAAGCACCAATTCAGGGTTTGTGTGCATAGCTATGTGACCACTTTGAAAATTGGCTTCCCTTGATACTCTAATAAGTTGCATAACTCAGAGCAATGCTTTGAAGACTGAGGATGGAGAGGTGCATGCTGACTATTTTCCATACATTATTTAGAACTTTTTTATCACAGTGCATAAAGTTAGTATGCCTAAAGCAAATGAACAAAATCTAAAGCTATCTTTTAGGAATACAGAGCTATGGGCACTTATGTGGATTTTGTTACTGTTAAGTAACAGTACTTAAGTTCTGTTATTCTTCAGTATATACAGTAATGTATTTTAAGTTCAGGTCTTCAAAGTTAGGTCATGATATATTTTATAACCCCCCACCCAAAAAAAAAGTATAGCTAAGTTGAGGCCTTATTTTATTTTGTGAGACAATTTTTTCTTACGAAATTTATATGAATTCAATAAGAGAAAAATGTGTGTGTGTGTGTTAACCCAGGAATTCTCTTCCTGCCACTGAGTTACATTCCCAACCCTTTTATTTATTTTGAGACAGTTTTTTGTTAACTTGACTAGGCTGAACTCAAACTTATTACCCTCATACCTCAGTCTCCTGAGTTGTTAGGAATATAGGAATGTGCAACATGTCTGGCTGAATTATTATTTTTATATAATACTAAATTTACTTTCAAATTAAGAAATTATGTTTATTTTTTTAATTTTCATAATTACTATAATTTAAAATGCCACAAAATCAAAATACTGTTCACCCAATACTGTATATTCTAACTCAAATCATATTTGGAGGATTCCTATCTTTATGCATAAACTATTATTATGATACCCATTTATTTAAACTAATAGTGTTGATTTTTTATTAACAGTTTTGACTATTCATCATAGACTCTATACTTTGATTCTACATCTGTTCAAAATCCCCCTTTATTTTGAGCTGTACTGTACAAGAAAAACGCTGGGTTACTTTTTTCTACATTTGCTTTTTCAGCTTCTGTACAAGTTTGCATGTCTTTTGTTACTTATAATTATTTATGATTGCTATTGACTCATTTTTCTCCGTATTCAGTTCTGAAATACTAATCACCTTAAAAAGGAATAGAAAAGGATCCTGTCCTTAAGAATTTTGAGTGTTAAGATCAGGAAACACACATATTATTTAAATTTATTCCATCATATTAAGGATTGGCTAGATGTACCTCTTTGCACTTCCTATTTCTGGGAGAAATTCCCGGAGAATTTCAGTTCTGTTGATTGTATGGGAGCTGTTATTTAATAATTGAATATGGTCTTAAATGACATATGTCATTTTTTAATCCTAGATTTGCCCATAAGAGCATTGACTCACAATTTTTAAACTTTAGCTGAATGTAGAGTACTGATTGGCAGTTTTGGTCAGGTTGTTGGATATAAAGGAACCTCTGGTTGGAAGACCTCCTCATCCTGAATTATCGTATGAATGACTCCTCATCAAACACTAATCCAGCTATGATTTGAGCAAAAATAAATCTTAGTTTCTCAAGCTGCTAAATTCTTTTAAAATATTTTGTTCATTTTTAATCACTGAACATAAAACTAATCTATACAGACTAGTACAAATATATGTCCTATAGCAAAGTAATTTTAGATGAGGAATTAATTATTCCTATCATGCTCCACATCTGCTCTTCACATCCGATTCTGGTCTCCATTTGTGCCGCCCTTTTACTCACTATCCTGGAATTATATTAATTTTTTTAAAAATTGCATATCCAGAGGGATTGTTATATCTCAAGTCATTGGATAATACTATTGTATATCTGTGCATATTGTCCCATTTTCTGATTAATGTTAAAAATCTCCATTTTCCTGAAACCTTATAACCCACACCTTTCATTTGACTTCAGAATATTAACTTGTCCTGTAACTTGCTGACGATCCAAAGCCATTTGATATGCACTCCCTCATCCTCTTTCTATGAGAAAGGTAGCGAAGCCTCACAACATCTCTGCCTAAGCTTTGCTCCATTCTATCAGGAATCAACTTTCTTGATAAGAGTCCTAAATCTTAAGAAATGAACTATCCTCAAGAATCAATAAGTGGAATGGCATAAAATAAAAAAGTTTCAGCATGGCAAAGGAAACAATTAAGATTGTGGGAAAGAGAGACAAAACAATGAAGAAAAGTCTTTGCCAGCTACTCTCTGACAAAGGGTTCAAGTTCAGAATATATTAAAAACTCAAAATCTTAACACCAAAAACAAGAAATAAAAGTAAAATCCCAATAAATAAACAGGCAAATGATCTAAACAGACATTTTTATAAAGAAGAAATACAACGGGTCAACAAATATATGGAAAAAATATTCAACATCCTTATGCAGCAGAAAAATGCAAATCAAAACTTCATCCACTCCAGTTAGAATGACAGTCATCAAGCATGTAAATTACAATTGCTGACAAAGATATTAGGGAAAAGGAACACTTACATAATGTTTTTAGAATTGAAAATTGGTACAACCATTTTAGAAAGCAATATGGAGATTTCTTTAAAAATTGGGAATAGAGCAACCACATGACCCAACTATCCTTGATAATTATCCAAAATGAAAGTACTGTAATGATAAAGGCATAACAGTGTGTCCAGCAGACCTGTTCACAATATCTACAATATGCAATCGCCTTCCTACCCATCAACAGACAGATGCATAAGGAAAATGGGTAAGACAAATACATACACAATGGAGTTTTATTCAGGCAAAAGGACAAATGAAGTCATGGCATTTGCAGGAAAATGGATGGGAAGTGAGAACATCAGTCTAAGGAAAATAAGCCAAATTCAGAGAGTCAAAGGTCAAATATTTTCTCACATATGTGGAAGCTAGAAAGGAGGATGGGGTCAATGAAATAAAAAAGGGATTTATAGAAAATAGAAAGCAGAACAATGGAGAAGAGATAGGGGATTGACAGGAAGGGTTGAAGGGAGTGCATGGGGAAGTAGTGTGGAACAAAATCTACCAAATTATGCTAAGTCCACATATGAACATAGTACAATAAGTCATATATAATCATAATTCAATAACTGAAATATATTATATAATGCAATACAATGAATTATAATGCAATAACTGAAATAATAATAATAGAAGGAAGTGCAGTACAGTAGAGCAAGAAAATCAAGAGGAGAGAAAGGGAGATGGAAAAGAAAAGTACAGGGTTAGTGAGGATTGACCCAATTACGTGCATGCACAAACATGACAAAACATATATTTATGTATAATTATAATGCACCAATAGAAAAAAAGTATTCCCAGTTTTTTCCAATTATGATAATTTGGTGTTCAGAATTTTATTTCCTTTACACTTGTGGGAAACTGTTTACCTCTAAGTTTACCACTCCTTTTAAAGGTTCAGTATCATTAGCATGTAGAACAATCAAACTTTTAAAATTTTTAATTTAATCCATTTCAATATAAACACCTATTTTAGGCTTAATCACTGCCAAATGTCTTCCCTGCCCATCTAAATATGTTATCTGTCTCTGTGACTCTAAGTTTCCTCTCAGAAAAATTATTAATCATTATTTCATAACATATCCATATTGTAATAGCGTTACAGTATAAGCAGAACATCTTGATATTTGAACACTTATAATGACGTCTACCAATACTAAACCCACCCTTTTATTATTTTCTTTTCCTTTACTTCTTTTATGATATCCTTTGAAGTCTTTGCTTTAATTTCTTTAAAACATTATAAATCTTCAGGATTCTATCCAAAGTCCTCTGTTCTTTGGATTCTACAACCTCTCCCTGGGATACCAAATTCTTTCAGAAGGGTAGTTTCTATTATTTTGTTCTGATATTACTAATATTTTTATTTATAGCCCATGTCTCTTTTGTAAAGTCTAAAGTATCAAGAATATATGCTAAATAACAATAAGTAATATATGCTTTCTTCTCAATTGTGTTCTCAGTATGAAGAACACATCCATTTTTAGAACATGTTTGTTGAATAAATAAATATTCAAGTTAAGCATGTAGGTACCTATTAAACACATTCTACTCAAAGATCATATTACTAAAATTCTAGTTCATGAAATGCTTATGTCTTCCATTTATAGTATCCATCATAAATGAAATGGCATGGCATTATGGTTTAGATATTAGGTGTTGCCCCAAAGCTCAGGTGTGAGAAGATGCAAGATTTGGGCGTGAAATCATTGGGTTATGAGAGTGTTAACTCAATCAGTGAATTAATCCCCTGATACGGATAAACAGGGTGGTAATTGAAGGCAAGTAGCTTGTGACTGGAGGAGGTGGATCATTGGGGGCATAACTTTGGGGTATTCATTTTATCTCTGGTGAGTGGAGTCTTCCTCTGCTTCCTTATGCCATGTTCCCATTTGCTTTCCTCCACTACACTCTTCTGCCATGATATTCAGCCACATCTCAGGCCCCAAGGAATGGAGCTGATCACACGTGGACTAAGACCTCAGGAACCATGAACTCCAAAATAAACTTTTCCTCTTCTAACTATGTTCTTGTCAGATTTTTCAGTCACATCAGTGAAAAAGCTGACTCAACACATGGACAACCAAGTGGATTACTTCAGCTGAGAATCTAGTGGCAGTGTTAACTTTAATCTTCCTTCACCATGCATCCAACCAATAGTCAAGTCCTGTTAATTCTCCTCAAGTTTTCAGATCCTTTATTTCTCCTATATTTATTACAGACACCACAAATCATTCTCTTTTAGGGGACTACTGCTGAGATCTAAAATATTCTCTTCTTCAATTGTTCCCCTATCTTTTATTTAATTTAATTTTTCATTTGTTCTAACTAGTTATGCATGACAGTATAATACATTCATTCATTTTGATAAATCATACATAAATGGAGAATAATTTCTCACTTTTCTGATTATAAATATTGTAGGATCACATCAGTCATGCAGTTATGTTGTATATAAGGTGATAATGTCTGTTTCCCTCTACTCTCCTTCCTATCCCCACACCCCTTCCCTTCCCTTTTATTTGTGAATGTACTCACATAGTTGAATGATCCTGGAGATAAATATACACAAATTGCATGTGCTGACTTTTTTATTTTTTTACCATTTATTTTGAAATATTCAAACAAACAAAAAACAGATTTCACATAATGAGCTCTCACATAACCATCACTTATATTTAACCCTTTTTCATGAGACCAGAGACACTGCCCTTACTAGAAGAAAATGTAGGCCCAACTATCCATCATGTCAGCTTAGGAATAGTCTTCCTCAACAGGACTCCTAAAACAGAAGAAGTAAAATCAAGAATCAATAAATGGGATGATGTCAAATTAAAACGCTTTTTCACAGCAAAGGAAACAATCCAGAATGTAAAGAAAGAGCCTACAGAATGGAAAAAAATATTTGCCACCTGCACCTCAGATAGAGCTTTACTCTTCAGGATGTAAAAAGATTCCAAATACTTAACACCAAAAAAACAAATAACTCAATCAATAAATGGGCAAAAGAACTGAACAGGCAATTCACAGAAGAAGAAATATGAATGGTCAACAAATATATGAAAAAAATGATCAATATATCTAGCAATTAGAAAACTATACTGAGATTCCATCCCACTGCAATCAGAATGGCAATTATCAAGAATACAAGTAACAATAAATGTTGTTGAGAATGAGGGGACAAAGTTTCACTCACATTGCTGGCGGGATTGCAAATTGTTGCAACCACTCTGGAAAGCAGTATGGAAATTCCTTAGAAAATTTGGAATGAAATCACCATTTGACCCAGTTATTCTACTCCTTGGTATATACCCAGAGGACTTCAAGGCAGGATACTACAGTGACACAGCCACATAAGTTTTTTAGCAGCTCAATTCACAATAGCAAAGCTATGGAACCAACCTAGGTGCCCTTTGACAGAAGAATGGATACAGAAAATGTGGTATATTATGCAGTCATATTTATTACTCAGTAAATTCATTACTCAGAAAATTATGGCATTTGCTGGTAAATAGATGGAACTGAAGACTACTATGCTAAATGAAATAAGGCAGTCCCAAAAAACCAAAGGCCAGATATTCTCTCTGATATGTGGTGCTATCACAATAAGGGGAGGGAAGGAAGAATAGAAGTTCATTGGATTAGACAAAGGGATGAAGGGAAGGGAGAGGGGATGGAATTAGAAAAGACAGTAGAATGAATTGGACATAACTCTGCTATGTTCATATATGAATATACAACCAGTGTAACTCCACATCATGTACAACCACAAGAATGGAGTCTTAAATAGGATGTTATAGTCCATGTATGTATAATGTATCAAAATACTCCCTACTGAAAAGTATATCAAAAGAGTACAAATAAGAAAAATTAAAAATAAAAGATGCAATGAGCCAAATGTCTAAGGATATTCAAATGTCATTGTAAATTGACTATTTTCAGTAAACCAAAGGGTAAACAGAAAGAGGAAAAAAAAGATTTAGCTCTTGTTAACATTTTACCTTACCTTCTTCATCTATTTTATCTCTTGCTGAAATATCTTCAAGGAAATTACAAATATTATGACATATTATTCCTAAATAAGGCTATGTAGGCCTTTTCTTTTTGTTTTTATGAGTGAATTATAATTATACATAATATTGGAGTTCTTTTTGATATAACCACACATGGATGGAACACAGTTTGTTCCAGTTTAGTCCCCAGTCTTCTTCTTTACCTCCCCTCTTCCCTCCCTCACTCTCCCTCCCCCACTCTCCTAATCACACTTCTATTTGTTTATATTTTTATGAGTGCTTTATTGATATACATAAAGGTGAAATTCATTGTGGTGTAATCATATATGTACATAGTATTATTTGGTCTTATTTATTCTACCATTCCTCCCTTTTCCTATCCCTCCTCTGTTTCCCTCAATTTCCTTCCTATGTTCCACTGATTTCCCTTCTATTTTTGTGGGATTTCCCCACACACATACAAACACACACCACCTTTCCCCCTTATTTGGAATGGTTTTTGCATATTAGAAAAAACAGGTGGCACTTTCCTTTCTGAGTCTGACTTATTTCACTTAACGTGATGTTATCAAGTTCCATCCACTTACCAGTAAATGCTATAATTTCATTCTTCTTTATGGCTGAGTAAAATTCCAATGTATGTAAAATTTCCTTTTCCCTTCATGTGTCGATGGGCACCTTGGCTGGCTCCATAAATTGATTAGTTTGAATTTCACTGTTATATACATAGATGTACCTATATCATTATGGTATGCAGATTTTAATCCTTTTGGTAAATACTGAGGAACGCTGGCTTTCAATGTTTCTCTCCTTTTGTTTTATAATTTTATATTGTGAGCTTCTTTTCTCTTGAGCTTGTAAGTGGAACCTATAAAACCTAAGCAGATAGTTTATTCTCAGAGAATATTGCTTGTTTTATTATAGATACTATGGTTGTTATATAACTAGTTCCAATTTCATTAATTATATCTTTTCTGAGTTTGAAGACAGCAGGAATTATAAATTCAAAATTTGCATGTATTAAGGGATAATCTGTGATTGAGATTCCTCAGGGTTCATTTTCATTAAATTGCTCAGGTATACAAGTCCTTTTTCTTTGTTGTCCTCCTTGTTTTTTGTAGTTTTTATTAATAGAATCGTCCTTTTTACTCCATGGTTGCCTGGGTATGTGGTCGGATTTTCCTTACAAAATATTAACTTTGTTAAGATTCATACCTTCTCCCATTCTCCTGATGTGGCCTTTAAAACTTTTAGCAAAGTCTTATAAGGCAGCTCAGACTTATATTTCAACTTGCAAGTCTAGTTTTTATTGCCCTCTTTCAGTTTTGGATCCTGGTGGTTGCTATTACATTATATGTCAAAGAATAATTAAACTGGGTATACTCCTGTAATCCCGGTGACTTGAGAGGTTAAACAGGAGGATTGCCAAGTTCAAAGCCAGCCTCAGTAATTTAGTGAGGCCCTAAGTAACGTAGCAAGACTCTATTTCAAAATTTAAAAAAAAGTGTGGGGGGAGTGGCTGGGGATGTATCTCAGTGGCTAAGAACCCCTGGGTTCAATCCCTGGTGTCAAAAAGAAAAAACATAATTACAATTATGTTTTTGTATTCAATATGCACTTATTTTTATAATACCCTGATTTTTTAAATTTAACTTATTTGTGTGGTGCTGAGGATCAAACCCAGTGCCCCATGCATGCTAGGCAAGTGCTTTACAACTGAGCCCCAGCCCCAGCCCTGAATATACATTTCTACTTATTTTAATGACTCTAAATAGTTTCAAGTTTTAGAAGACAAGATTTTCAAGACCAGAATTCTCCCAATTTATAGTTTTACTATTCTTCTATAGTAAAATGCTGATATAATTATAAGAGGTTGTAGTTGAAATGTCCTGAAAAAAATTAATTGGGGAAACTTTTCTGTTAATGCCAAAATTTACCCTATATTATCTCTGCCAGATAATTATCTGTCATCTGCTTAAACACCAGGAGAGGTTTCCAGTGCCCATGGAGAAGTAAAAATGTTTCAAAACTTCTCCACACATGAAGAGATAACCTGCCTCCTACTAAGTTGTAAAGCTGATCTCCCATGTGTATCTCTCATTCATAAGAAATTCCTTTACATTCAAAGTCGACTTTCAGTTCCAAAATCCTACACTAGGAAACAAATAATATAATATATATATATATATATATATATTATAGATATAATATATAATATAAATGTATGTGCCCAAATCTTGAGAACATAAGAAAGAAAAGCAAGAAGTGACAAGTTGTGATGCACAGTTTTGAACTTACCACTAAAACTGCCCTGGAGTTCAAGGACAATAATAAAATTGTCCAGTGAAGAAACAATGGAATAAGCAGTAATTGGCATTCTTGATTCATGCCTTAAACCTGTAAAAATATTTTAACATAGGTCTTACAAATGAAGCCTCTTAAGACAAATTCATTTAAAAGAACACAGGACTATTCTAAGTTTTGCTAATTTAAGCAAAAGAAAACTCAGGTAGATCAGTGAAACTAAGAACTTCTACAAATATAATCTTCTCCATGGGACACTCCGACAGACATAAATAAGGAACTGTCTGCAAGAGAGTCAGGATTGATACTAATTGACATTTAAGGCCATGTCAATGTAAAATAATATGTACTTGTTCCTCAGGAGAAGGGTTCACAATATTCAGACAGCACTAAATCCTTGAATTATATGCACACTCAAGTGCCTTTAGTAACTTATAGAGCAAAATCAGTCCTAATATCAGAAAAAGTGGAAATGATTTAAACTAACAGCATGGAAAATATTTTAGAAGATAAGAATTTCCGTGATTTTATTTTATTTTATTTTTTTAGTATTCATCACAACCTTGCCTGTGGCTATTTATATAGCTTCTGTTGGATCTCATTCAAGGTCCTGCTCCTAGCTCCCCTAGGACCAATTTTACTTCAAAATAAATTCAAAGATGATCATGAAGTATGTTAAAATACATATCAGGATGTAAGTTGAATTTTTCAAAAGTAAGATTCTGAGTATGGTACAATAAATTTACAATGCTTTTGTTTTTTTATAGTCTTAGGGTGTTAATTTTGTTGACTTAAAAATATTTATATAGAATGCATTGTTTAGGTCCCAGATACATACTTAATGATCCTTTATACCCCCAGTGACAAAACATTTCATAAAATAACAAAACATTTTAAAGCACATTCTGAAAAAATAAGATTATATACACAATTTAGTAGATTTATATTTCCAAGGTTTTGTTTTTGAGTTTTGAATTCAGCTTCTAATCAAATAATACATTTATGTCCCTGGAAATTACCTCCTATTTAATCATATTCATCAAATGTGACCTGATATTTCATTTCTTTCTAGTTTAAATTCCTATAAATGAATATAACTTCTTAATAATATAATAAAATCTAGGTTAATTATAATTAAAATAAGACATACTTTGAAGTAGATTTTTAATGTTCTTATTAAAAATAAATGATAAATATTTGAGGTTATGGATATACTAACTACTCTTAATTGATTAATATGCATTGTATATATGGAATAAAATATCATATTGTACCCCATAAGTACACAAAATCATTATGAGGCAGCAAAATCAAGAAAATGAAAAATATATGTATTTAAAAGTACGTAGGTTTAAAATCAGGTTACTTTAAAATCTTAGGTTACTAAGAAATTTCGTCAAAAACAATCATATTGAAAATGAAAGGAGACTTCATTGTCTTATCCTTTTTCACTGACCACTTCTTCTTGTTATGCTAATTCTTCATTCCTTATTTCCAGAGACGATGTCAACATAAACATGTCACTGAAGGAAACTTTGTGATTTAATGTGTTCTGTCCATTGTTTTGATTAATTAATTGAAATAAATGGGCCAATGGGTTGTTTTTGATGTTTTTATATCAGCCAATCTAGATTTCATAATACGTTGATGTCCAGCAATATCTTGACATTAGAGACTTTATGGTCATGTAAGTTTGAGAAATGTTCCATTTTATCTCCATCTTGGAAATTCATAGTGCATTCTACTACATTGTATTAAAAATGTTTGTTTTAAAGCCATTTATTGTTAAGATTTCTTTAATCCAATGTTTTCTCAATTCATTTGCAGTGGAAAATATTAAAAACTTAAGTTCTCTTAATGATGTTCTGGAAGCACTTGAGAAATTCCTCCACATAATACTTAACAGAAATGTATATAAACTTAAAAACCATTAAATTTACATAAGTATATATGCATTAAACTTTACTGTATGTTAAATAATCAGTTAATATGTGTAATATTTAATACATTATAACTAAGTCAAAATATTGCATTTTATAGAATGGTACACAAATTAAAACCTACACAAAATCCCCCCTTTAATTAATTTACAAAATATCCTATTATAGATTCAGAAAACTTGTGTCTCATCAAGATATTTTGCTCCTAGTCCTAATAGATACAATACTTATAGCAATATTATATCAATATTACCACTTAACATGCTTTAAACTTACTTGTTTCACGTAAATTGTTCTGAGTTCAGAAATTATATATGAGGAAGTCAACGTACTTGAAGATGGAAAAGAGTATGAATTAACTAATATCTTATTATATGTGACAATTGTATGCAAAGATCATATGGTGAAAAATGAGTAAAATCCACCTGAGTAACTGAGAGGTGATCAGGGTTCAAATATATGTATTAAAGTATATGTTTGTTCAGGATAAAGTAAAAAATTGCAATATTACTGATTAGGATTTGATGATCAATATAACTATTTTGGAATTTATTACAAACTGGGAAGATAATCAAATGATTTTAAGTTCAGAATTTTTATTTTTAACATTGAAATAATTTTCTTTTTGAAGTTTAAAATAAAATTGAAAGGCAGAAAGACTAACATGAAGAAGCTGATTAAGTCACTAGAATAAAAACCTGAACTAGAGAGAATAATAATGAAAATAATCCATGGTGTCAATATTTAATCTCCACCTTTCAAATAGAAATAAACGTCTATGTGTATATATATGTGTATACACATATTTTTCTCAATAAAAGGGATATAATCATATATAATGTTCTGCATGGAACATCTGATCAATACCATTTACTGCAAAGAGAAAAACTAAATAGAATAAAGTTTTGTTGTATAATTTAAATATTTTATTTCAGTTTCCAGGACTATAGTAAAGTATCAAATAAATTCTTCCAGCTTTTCAGTCATCCATAGTTACATATATCATCCTAGAATCGTCCTTCAACTATTCTGAAGGATAGTTGTTATGGTTTGGATATGAGGCGTTCCCCAAAAGTTCATCATTAGATTGTGAAAGTTATAACCTTATCAGTGGATTAATCCATTTGATGGATTAATAATTTAAAAAGATTACTGTGCTGGGTGAAGACAGCAGTCAGACAGGGTGTGGCAGAAGGAGGTAGGTCCCTGGGGGTATGCCATTGGGGATCCTATTTTGCTCACGGCACCCCACTGACTCACTGCTTCCCACTTGCCTTGAACTGAGCAACTTGTGTTACACCTTCTGCCACGATGTTCTGCCTCACCGAGGGTCCAGAACGACGTCAGAAACCAGGAGCCAAAATGAACTCTTCCTCTGATAAGTTCTTCCTCATCTTCCCAGTTGAGGTAGTTGGGGAAAGTTGGGGAGGGTTTTTTTTCCTAAGAGAATTAGTAGATTTTAAGGTACTCTTGTGCACAAGGCAGATGTAATTTGGCTAGAGAAGTAGAGTCAGTCCACAGGACAAAAATAAAGGGCCCAAGAATGTCTGTCCACCATGAATAGTAATGGTTTTAATCCATCTTGTTGACTGTTTTTTTTAAACTACTGCTCTTAGAAACTTTGGTGTTTACCATTTATAAGAACAGGCTCTTATGTCCTAGGCTAAGGTGCCACAATGTTTCTGCATAACTCATAAGACAGTGATAATTTATTTTTCTGTAAAATGAAAAAAAAATTCATACATCCATAGAAATTTTTATGAAGTGAATGATTTACAGAAGCATCCCATACTTTTAAACATTGAGTAGGAGGATGCCTGCTTCTATTCCCTTAATGAGCATGCATTTTTTGGGAGGGTGACAGGGATAGAACTCAGGGGCACCTGACTACTAAGTCACATCCCCAGCCCTATTTTGTATTTTATTTAGAGACAGAGTCTCACTGAGTTGTTTAGAACCTCACCTTTGCTGAGACTGACTTGAATTTGCAATCCTCCTGTCTCAGTCTCCCGAGCCACTGGGAATACAGGCATGTGCCACTGCAACCAGCAAGTATGAGTTTTTATGGTGGGTTGATATAAATTTAAAAGGGATTGTGGTCTTAAAAATTAAATTCACAGGAAAGTTTCTTTGTTCAACATGCACAAAATGAATGAGTTACTGCCAAATTGTCAAAAATCTCTAACCCATGACAGAAAGCACTACAAAGAAATACTAACATAAAGATATCTCTGAAATTTTTAAGATTTATGTATTTATGTATACATTTTTACATTCTCTGTATTAAAGAGGTCATCAAAACTGAAGCAAATCTTTCTTTAATCTTTCAGTTGCATGATATGATTTGGCATAATCTTCACTTAATCAATTTTGCTAAAAATGGATTTAGGGTCAGAGAATTCGAAATTTTCTCAAGTGTTACAGTAAGCTCTACTAATCTCAAAAAGTCAGCTTGTAGCATTATCAGATAAAAAAGAGAGTAAAGAATTAAGTTTCAACTTCAAATAACTAATGATATATATGTAATACTAAATATATATATATATAATATATATATATATATATTTAAGTAAGTCCTAGGAAATATTTGGCCCATATTTATTGTAGAAAATGATATAGTTTATTTGTAATTTAAATTTAATTAAATGTCCTATATTTTTATTTTGCTATATTTCTTGACAGTATACTAGGAGGCATATGATAGTGTGTGTGTGTGTGTGTGTGTGGTATCATTTGTAATTGGATTTCTATGAATAAACATGCATATAGTAAATTAGTCATTTTTAGTTGACTCATCAATGCCCTCACCAGGTTCTATGTAGTAAACGCCATGAGTCATAGCCACATACCCTCAGCACCCACCTGAATATGTCTAACCTTATTAACTCTAAGCACGTAAAATTATCTTTGTGTGACCATAAGTACCTTCTTGATACACGATAAGGCAGAGGTGCGTGTGTGTATATGTGTGTGCATTTATACCTGTGTGTGTACATGCACATATAGTTGGTAGGGAGGTAAGGAGAGAGAGGACATTATTCAATATCCCTGCAGGTAGCACTTAATCACTGGAAGGAGTGAGGGAATCAGTCAGGGAAGGAGTCAGGGAATCAGTGTCTCAGCATCCTTGCTCCACTTTCCAACAGTGGTCATGGTACCGTGTATTGTCTCTTCCTTTCTTTTCCTTAATGACTCCTCTAAACCTATTATTCTACTAGAATAATGCTATGTGGAATCTAAAGATCAAATAAAATACTTGCACTCAAATCCTCATTTTAGGGTTTGTTTCCAGATTTTACCATTCAAAATATTCTTGCATTCACTGTATTAAAGAGGTCATCAAAACTGAAACAAATCTTTCTTTAATCTTTCAGTTGCATTATATGATTTAAAATATCCTTATTTTAAATAAGAATAGTTATGAAATCTACTGAATAGTCTTCCCAGAATAATGTGCCCCCCCCAATCCTAACAGCCAACACCTATGACATCTGGGAATGTTTTGATTCATGTGCTGTGTGTTAGATTTTTCTGAATATGTGGGTCTCAGATAACCAAGGATATGATATATACCCCCTGCCTCCACACGAGGATTTACAGACTCAGCTTTAAGACCTACTGTTGTAGGGTAAAAGAGTGCTTATTTATATTTCTGTTGACTCAATGGATCATCACAAAAAAATACTTGTCTCAAAAACAAAAACCCAGTCCTGACTCTGAGACATGTTGTGAAATCTTGTGCAAATGTATCAGTTCTTCAGGACTTTGTTTCCTCCTTTGTAAAGTTTATACTCTATCATTTACAGTGACTCCCTAGGTTGCTATTTTAAAATATCTTTATTCTCTGTATTTTGCTTTATATTATATATGTAAAAAGGTGGATTTCAGTGAAAACAGTGATTAATTATCTTCTTTTCAGTGTAGAGTTTTCTGTTCCAAAGGTATTTTACCTTAATCAGACAGTGAATCTTCGGATTAATTTCTATCTAGCTGAATATGCTTTCTGTTTCAAATTGTTCCTCCATCTTTTCACCTTTCTTACTTTGAAAACCCTGACCTTAAATTTTGTATGAAAAATAATTGTGTATATGCTTTACATATACATAGATGATTTTATGTATATAAGTTTGTGTAAAACTTGAATTCAAATGTCATTGGAGTATGTAATACTATCAACAATGTCCTGTATTAAGGAAATAAATCATTTATTACAATAAGACTTACTGACACCTTACATTATTATGTTCTGATACATCTATTTGAAGCTAATCCTTCAGTATGATATTTTAATTCTTATTAATATTGATTTACACTCTTGCAGATATTGTAGGGAAAGTAAATATCTATCTTTGTCTCTTAAGGGATTTTGGCTAAACATAAGATTTAAAATGGCATAAGAAGGATTAAAAGGAGAAAAGCACATAAGTTTATTAAATGTGCATTTTAGGTGACTTGAAAACCCTGGTAAGGAAATAAAGACCCAAAGAAGTGGTAAAATCTAAATGCTTTTACTGTAGATTGAACAAACAAAGACAATTGTGGAAAAAGTAACTAAATTATGAGGGCAGGCAAGATGGAGACAGAGATAATTTTATCAAGATCTGTTTGAAGAGAATTCCAGTTTCAGATTCACACCCTTACTGATGAGAACCTTACTTTTCTTCTGGGAGAAGGAGGATATCTTCCATAAGGGGATTCTATCTCCATTCAGGGGGAATAGTGTTGGGAAGACTCAGAATGTCCTGACTCAAATAGTAGTTTTGGTTTTTCAAATACATTTTAGCCAAAACAAACATTATGCTGAATGACATGTTTATGGGTAGCATATTCTGTAATCCTTTGGTATCAAAAGAGTCAACTGCTTCATTGGCTCTCTTCCTCAGGACCAAAGAAAACATTAAGTGCCACCAGATGCGTCTTATATTTAATAATTTCTAACAGGTATCCCAGGGAATATCATATGTTCTTTTAGCTTAGAATTATTTTAGAAGATGATTGACCTTCATTGTCAAAATTCTTTGCCAGATGTGTTATCACTTAAATTATCATTATCAAGGGAGTTTTAGGTAATGTGCTTGCTTATTATGGAAGAAATTTGAAAAATCAGATTACATGTAAAAGATTTTTAAATATTTCTGCTTTATAATTTATCATAGAAATTGTAATTTAATTACTATTAGCTTCAATATGGCAAAGGGAGGCTTGTGCAGTGATTCACAGCCACTAAAGAACACAGCTACACCTTTGTTTGCTGAAAATAATTAGAAACTTTCAAAAGAAAATGTTAAAGAAAGTTGAGGGTTCTTACCATCACTATGATGTTACAATTAAATATAATTTTTTCCTAATGTTTGAAATAATTGAGTAATCTATTTAAAAAACAGTTTTCTCTGGTTTAATCAACAGGACTTTACAGAAATTTACATTTTGAAACAATACATTGTTTTCTGCACAAAGGAAAAAAAAAAATGACCTAGAAAAATAGTTAAAAACCAGAACTCGTAGTAACTCTGGACTTTCTTCTTTATTTCTCAATCCACTTTGTACATTGCTTTAAAGTGGCATGTAATTGTATGATAATACTAATTATCATAATTTAGCTGTATGATTTAACTCCCATAGTGATAAAATGACAGCAAATTCATAAAGGAGAAACATAAGTTTATTAGTTTCTATCTAACTCCAATATTTTTTCACAAATAAGAAAGGTAGTTTCAATTTTATCAACTTTTCTCCAACTTCATGACATTAAGCATATCATGCAAAACCAGAATCTTTAGATTTCAATATCCTTTGGCCGTCTTCTTAAAAACACCGTGTCTCAGGGCTGGGGATATAGTTCAGTTGGTAGAGTACTTGCTTCACAAGCACAAGACCCTGGGTTCAATCCCCAGCACTGAAAAAAAAAAAAAAAAAAAAATAAGTCATGTCTCTCCAGTCAAATGAAGTATTAAACATTTCATTTATTGAGAGTGTTTCCTCTCTACTATTATCCCAGCTGTGTCAGTGAAATAGAATGAGTGGAGGATTTCGTAAAGCACCTTGGAGATAAATTCTATCAATGTCTAAATATCAAGAGAGATTCATGTTTGTCTCAGTAGTTAAATTCACAGAAATTTAAGAGTTATGTTCTGATGCTCCTTGACTTATGTGGGGTTATGTCCTGATAAATCCATTATAAATTAAAAACATACTTGAAAATCCACATAATACACCTACCCTACCAAACATTGTAGTCCATAAACAGAGAACACTGTACTGTTCATTTACCTTTGTGATACCACAGCTCACTGGGAACTGTGCCTTGTTGCTACTACCCAACATCAGTAGAGAGCATTTTAATTAGCATTGCTAACCTGGAACAAGATCAAAATTCAAAATGTAATTTCTACTGAATGTATGTTACTTCTGCATCATCATAAAGCAAAAATAGCAAGTTGAACCATTGTAAGTTGGGAATCATCAGCACTTATGTTACATTTTTTTCAAGAAAAATGCTTAACAGAGCAGAATGATCCCTCCATCAGAATATGGAAAACTTAGAATCATTCATCACATCATTTCATATTAGTGAAATGAACCCTGTAATTTTTTTAATAAGTTATATAATAGAATTATTTTTACACATCATACTTAAGTATAACATCTCATTCTTTTCGTTGTACATGTTGTAGAATCACACCAGTCCTGTAATCATATATGCATTTAGGGTAATAATATCTGATTCATTATACTATCCTTTCTACCACCAAACCCCCTCCCCTCTCATCACTCCCCTCTGTCTAATCCAATGTACCTCTACGTTTTCCCTAGCCCTATCCCTCTTTATTGTGAATTGGCATCTGCATATCAGAGAAAACATTGGGTCTTTGGTTTTGGGGGATTAAATTATTTCCCTTAGCATGATATTCTCCAGCTCCATCCATTTACTTGCAAATGTCATCATTTCATTCTTCTTTAAGACTAAGTAATATTCCATTGCGTATACATACCACAGCTTTTATATCCATTCATGTTTTGAAGGGCATTGAGGTTGGTTCCATAGTTTATCTATTGTGAATTGAGCTGCTATAACATTGATGTGGTTGCATCACTGTAGTATGCTTATTTTAAGTCCTCTGAATATAAATCGAGGAATGGGATAGCTAGGTCAAATGGTGGTTCCATTTCAAGTTTTCTAAGGAACCTCTATACTACTTTCCTGAGTGGTTGCACCAATTTGTCTTCCCACCAGTAATGTATAAGTGTACGTTTTCCCCCACATCCTCACCAACATATTGTTGCTTGTATTCTTGATAATTGCCGTTCTGACTGGGGTGAAAGGAAATCTTAGAGTAGTTTTGATTTGCATTCCTCTAATTACTAGAGATGTTCAACCATTTTTTCATATATATGTTGATCATTTGTATTTCTTCTTCTATATTTCACTTCAGAGTCTGTGCCTGCCTACGTCAAAAAGTAGTTGTACATGTAAAATATTAGTGTGTATTATGTTATGGTTTAGATATGAGGTGTTCTCCAGCATCTTGTATATGAGGCAATGAAAGAATATGCAGAGGTTAAATGATTGAATTATGAGAGCTGTAACCTAAATGGTCAATTTACTTGAATGGATTTATTGAGGCATGAATGTAGACAAGTATGAGGTATATGAAGAAAAAAAGCTGCTGGGGACCTGACTTTGAGGTTTATCTTTTGTCCTTGGTGAGTACAGCTCTCTTTCTATCTGCTTCCTGGCTGTCATATTCTGTGAGCTGCCTTCCTCCACCAGGCCCTTCCATCATGATGTTCCTCCTTACCTTGGGCCCAGATCTATGGGGTCAGCCAACCATGGACTGAGACCTCTGAAACCATGAGCCAAAATAAATGTTTCCTCCTCCAATTTGCTCTTGCCGGGTGCTTTGGTCACAGAGATGAAAACCTGATAATAAAGCTTGGATATCCACTGCAAAATTGAATTATGTACTTATGTTTATGCTAATCAATCTTCTTATTAAAATTTCTTTGAAACTTCTTGTTTGGTCTGAATAGATGCCAAGATAATGAAAACTATAATCACATTACATTGTTTCGATTATCAACTGTCTTGTTCATTTCGGAAAAGGTTTAGCCACTTGGGTCAACCAAGAGCAAACAGAACTTCACAACTCCACACATGGTACTATACCTACAAATTATTCAGCTCATTGTGTATAACTAAAGAAGAGCTCAATAGATATTTCTGATAATTTTATAATTAAACAGAGAAGAACAAGATTAGAAGCAATTTGATGGAGCATATATACCTAAGTCTATTTATTTTAAAAACATAGCCTCAGGGTGCTAACAGGATATTCCTAAATATGGGTGAGTAAAGAAACTGCAGTGCAAGTCAGGGGAAGAGGAACAGGTGTTTTTCAAAACACATTTTCTGCAACCATAAGACATCATCAAATTTGGAGTATTGAAAGCCACCATAAGGAGACTGGACAAACACCAAAATGGATTTAGGGGAGTAACCACACAGATCAGGTGATTTTACTTTGACCAAGGAAATGAGAGGAAGAATGGGGAAAAAAAGGAATTTATCATCTAGCGCATACAAGAAAAAATGAATAAGTGAAACATGGAACAGACAGAGGTAAAAATCCCAGAATTTCATTCTATCTTCTACATTATTATTATTGGGAGAATTGTGGGCAGCAATAAATGATTCTAAAGGTTAAGAAACTTAAAAACATACTCTCAGACAGGTTGATGCATGAGACACTATTATGAGAGTGTACCATGGAATGATAATAAATTTTTGTAAGAGTTCAATCCTATTTTTAACACAAGAATTTAGCCCTGGCTGCACCCCATCCTACATCCATAACGTTAATCACGTTGTGAGCTATGTGCTTGAAAGACTGATGAAAAACAGAAGTTTCTTTTCAACTCTAAAAGAGGAGTGGATTGATATCATCTACCTATGTATTTGATCTAATGAAGGTCTGGGGGAATTAAGGGCTTTAGCTTTAACCAAATTAATGACGCCTGCTTTCTAACTACCAGGGGAAAATATACAAAGATTGTCATAGTCCAGGATGCTCTATGGATTCTTAAATTTTACAATGGACTCTTACATTAATGATCTGTATTGGTGTGGCAGAGAGCTAAAGGCTCTCTAATGTCCTACCTAACGTATTATTTTCATACTATTATTATTAATATGAACCTTGTTCTTTGCATATATAAAACTGCATTCTTTGAGGTAATTGTGTGAAAAATGTTTGTCATGTAATTACTCTTTTTTCCTTTCTCTGTCTAGTTTATTTTTTATTTTTAGAGACTGCATTTTGTTCATTGTACACAAATGGGGTACAACTTTTTGTTTCTATGGTTGTGCATAATGTAGATTCATACCACTTGTGTAATCATACATGTACATAGGGTAACGATGTCTGTCTCATTCCACCATCTTTCATAGCTGCCCCCTTACCCCCTCATTTCCCTCTATGTAAACTCAATTCCTCCATTTAAGTGTAGCAATTAATAGTATAAGATTCTAGTTACTGATAATTTGTAGTCCCATACAACATTACATTTTAAGAAATCTCCTGAAAATGTAAGTTAATCCTATCATGTGTATATTTGTAAAATTGAAATTAAATAAATATTTTATTAACAATTTGATATATTTCATGTGATCAGGAAAGGCTGGGACACATAATGACTATTGAAACAGTTGTGCATTTAGAAATTCAAGGAATTTTTCCCTTCACATAATAATCAGTAATTTTATGTATGTTTAAGTCTTTTGGCCTGATTTGATTGATTTATATTTGCAATTATTATGGATCATTAGAAATATAAAGACATAATCATAATTAATTAATAAATAAAAATTACCTTCTACTTACTTTTTGATTTTGGATAAAGTAGTTCTAAGCATGTTTAAAGTTGTCTAATAAATTCAGACTCTGTCTCACTCAACTTCTAAGAGGAAAACTTTGTCCTAAAGACTTTCCTTTTTAACTTTGCCCTCTTGACCAGTCATCCTATATTTATAAAATAATTTTAAATAAATTATACCATAAATACTGCAAAAAACTCAAAGTGGTAGTCTATTTACAGATATGCTGATCTGTACAATATATTTGTAAATAGTTATATAAGTTATCTGAAAATTAACTCTTTGTGATTAAAGTAGGAGGAGACTTATTATAATTCTGTATTTCACATTTGTTTTACTATAAATACATGCATGAGAAACTGAAGGCCTAGAGTTTTCCGCTAACCCTTGTACCAGTGTTAACTCCTCCTCCTCAGCTCTCTTGCTAAACTCGGTCTGAAGAGCTTACTGGTGCTAAAGTGAAAGGGCAGGTTTATAGACTTTTTACATGAGGAATACCCAAGTTATCTATACCATCTGAAATTAGAAGAGTTAAATCTGAACTTTACCTAGACTGCCTCAGTCTAACACATAAACACCTTATTTGCTGCTCTCCAGAAGAACTGACATGTTGAGGTATTCTCATGCTGTAGTGTTTTAAATAAAGACTTGAGCTAATGACTTCCAAACATATTAACAAGCCATCTTCTCTCAAGTTCCCAAGTCAGCTTTCTTCTAGTTATCCAGTTGAAATTTTCCTTGGGAAACGAATGTGAGGAAATGAAATAATGTCAGACAGACCTATCAGTTTCTTTGGGTTGTGAAAGTCAACTGTAAATTTCCTGTGAAAAATGAAGTGGGGAAATCACATCTATCCATTACTTCATCTGTTTTTTATAAGAAAAACTCTTGGACTCTTTAGTCATTCATTATGTGAGGAGTCTCTCCAACTTCTCCAGAAAAGTGCTTCTCAAGCTCTAGCATGTACCTGAGTGGTCTGGAGGGCTTCTTACACATGCCAGAGCTTCTGACTTAGAATTTTTAGGGCCTGAATATTTGCCTTTATAAGTTCTCAGGTTGCAACGATGCTGATGTTCCAGGGACTACACTTAGAATTATTGCTCTTGCTCTCAAATTGTTTTTACTGCTGGGAAGAGTTGAACCGAGCACAGAGATTTTAGAATTTTATACTTTTTCTTTTCTTTTTCAGGAAAAGTTCACTGCATGGTCATTAATTCAGTTTCCTGAGCCAGGCAGTTAGGGGATGGAGAGAAGACAAACAGACACACAAATAGAGAAAAAGTTGAGTCTTGGTGGTTGACGATGACCCTGGTAGGAAGGTAGTAACCCACAATAAGCTCAGCAGGTTTATCATATAGGTATAAACCTCAAAAGAACTTATTGTGAGAAAGTTTCTTCAAAGTAAGCAGAACCAAGGTCATGAGTATGAGCAGTCTGATTATGAATATCATCTTGGACTCATAACTTTCTGCTCCTGAATCACTGGCATCTGACCCTCTATGTCAAGAACTGAAGAGCTCTGTGACTGGCACAGAACCTCCTGTTGAACAGGGTATCACCATAGCAACTGGGCAGTCTCAAATGAACACCTTTGCACCAAGGGTTCCCCAGAGAGGCATTGCCTCTGTCACAGACAGTTCAAGACCCATTATTCAGTCACTGCTCCTGAAGGATCAGCAGAGGACACATGGTATGAACTTTTTAGACACTTGGGCAGTAATTGAAATTCTGATAATTTTTGCAAGTGTCTCATGAGACCCACCCAAATAAAAATGTCTAATAGAACAAATATTGTGAACAGTTGCTTAGTACTTGAATTTACCCACCTTATTATGTAATAGTGCAGGGGAGCGGGGTGTGGTACAGCACATCTTCAACCTCAGTTACTCTGGCTGAAAAAGGAGGGTGGTATGTCTGAGCCCACCTGGGTAACTCAGTGAGACCCCTTATCAAAATAAATTTGAAAATAGAGCTGGGATGTAGTTCAAAGTTAAAGTATGGGTGCAATTCCCAGTACCACCCAAAAGTGTTTCAACTAGTGATTTTACCTAAAGTCTTGATTTTATATGAAAATCCTTTAACTAGAAACCTTGATTGATAGAAATTAAAAAGTGCTAACAATTTGCAAAATAAAGCAGTATAACTTTAAGAGGGGAAACTAATGTTTATTTTGTAATGTAAAAGTAAATTACATTGAAAGTGATTTTTTTTTTTTTTTTTTTTTTTTTTTTCCTGATACCAGGTATTGAACCCAGGGGCATTTAACCACTGAACCACATTTCCAGCCCTTTATTGTTTTTTGTTTAGAGACAGGATCTCACTGAGCTGCTTAGGGCCTGGCTAAATTGCTGAGACTGACTTTGTGCTCATGATCCTCCTGTCTCAGCCTCCTTAGCAGCTGGGATTTCAGGCGTGGGCCACCACCCTGAGTGAAAGTGAACTTTTTAAATATAATCAAACCCTAAAATAAGTAAGTAGTTTATCAGATGTGGAGGGATATATTTTTATTTTTATTTGTTTTATTTTTTTTCTATTTAAATAATTTATGGGTCACTCAGTTTTTGTGATTATGTATCTTTAACCTCTTTGAAAATGTATTGACATTGTGTCATGTAAAATATTGGAACATCTTCTAAATGAGACTAAGTTTCTCTTACCTTTTCATTGTGTACCTATATATTCTTACTTTGAGCTTATGAAACTATTATCCATTCCTTACACATTTTGCTTGGTACATAAATATGAATAAATAGCCTTTATTTTCTGAACCTTTTATAGGACAAACATTTATGAGCCAATTATTTAGCTTCCTTCTGTTGATACCCACAATATAAATATTTTACATCCTAATTGTTTCCTTGCTATTCTTTCTTTCAACATATGCCTAAACTATTGAATAATGAAAATTAACACATTTTTTCCTCAAAATATCACAATTAGAAAACTTTGTATTACTTTATTTAATTTCACTGATAAGGAAACCAAGATAGTGAGAGACGAATTATTGTTTTAATCAGTTATTTCAATGCTTTGACCAAAGGATACAACAAGAACAATTTTAAAGGAGGAAAAGTCTCAGAGGTCTCAGTTAATAGATAATCAACTCCATTCCTGGAGGCTCTAACTGAGGCAGAACATCATGGCGGAAGATTGTGGTGGGGGGAAGTGGCTCACATGATGATCAGAAAGCAGAGAGAGACTCCACTTGCTAGAAACAGAATATACCCCAAAGGCACCCCCAGGGTCCACCTCCTCCAGCCACACCCTGCCTGCCTTTTTACCACTCATGTAATTCTCATCAGGGGATGAATTCATTGATTGGGGTAAGGTCTCATAAACCAGTCATTTCACCTCTTGGAATGTTTCACCATGAGCTTTTGGGGACTATTAGTATCTGAATCACAACCGTGATGCATTTTGTCAAGACCAATCATCCTTATTTATTCTTATACTAGGATCTGGAACTCCTATTTCACATTTTCTCCACTCCATCACCTAAGATGGAGCTACATATTTACCTATAGACCAACATATGATTCTTACTCCTCTATCCCCTCAAGTGTACTGATAAACTTATGCTAATGATATGCACATTGTCATCAAGAAGTAATGTCAATCAAAACACTCCTTTAGAAATTCTAGATTCTATCAGTAATATCACAGTAGTTGAAATAACTGAGGCTAGTTGAAATAACTGCAAATTCATCAATTAAAAATATTCTATTAGAATAGTCAAATATTAATTTCCTCTTATGGAAGAATTTCAATTTAAGATTATATCTTTATTAACACGTGTTGCAAACATACTTTGAAGTCAATAATTCATTCTTTGTGCCAATTGTCCTCCTCTTCTGTGTTCACTTACACAGGATGGTGAAATGGTTCACCCACTTACCATGCTGTAAATCTAGTCACCATGAACCCTTTCTCTCACTAATGGGAAAAATGTAGGCAATCACTGAACACTGATGACTTTTTTTAGGTGTCTTGAACCCACCCACTTGACTTCATTGCCCTCAGTGTAATATAACCTGGTATTGTTTTCATCATGAATTATTTTAATATTTATTCACTATAGTTTTTGCAATAATGTAAGTTTTGAAGAGGGACCACAACTCTTATCTTAACCACTCTATCACACAGAACTTGCTACATTGTCTCACATGTACTAGATAAGTAAATATGTGTTAACTTAATAAATGAACACATTTTCACTAGCACTACTTTCTGTCAGGCTCACTTACCATTTGACTGAATGTAGTGGGACATGTAAGGTTCCATAAATATCAATTTAAACCTTCCAGAGAAGCCAATGAACCCGAAAACTTGTCAGTGAATTAAATGTGGGTGCTACAGTCACTATGGTCATAAAAAACGACAGCTTCGGCAGACGACTATGGTAAAGGGATGCCTGGCTGTGTTCTTTGTCTGTACTGGATGTGCTCCAGGTAGAAGCCGCTTTATCAGGGAGTCAAAACCCAGATGAAAAGAGCCCATGATGAAAATGTTATGTGAGAGAAATAAATCTTTGTAAGCCAGTGAGATTTAGAGGATCATTTGTTGCCTCTGCATGACTAGCTTATGCTGTCAGAGAACTGGTTAAAACATTAACTACTTCTTTTTACTCTGATCTTCTGCTATCCAAACTCTATCTCCTCTGTCTTCATAAAATGCCTCTCTTTGAAGTTAAATGCCACCAATTGAAGTCTGTGCAATTCATATCTGATTAATGACTTATATCATATGTGATAGAATACGTAGTATAAAATGAAAATAATGATATTGTAGTTGTTTTAAAGGATTAGAAACATGATATTGCTGTATATGCATTATTTAACTTTATTAACATATGGAATATAAGATTTAATGACATCTAGTAGCTACTATAATTTGCTCGTGATGGTAAAAATATATGATTAAAATATTTATGACAGTGTTGCAGAAACTGTTAGTATCATTATGAATTATATTCTTATTTGAAAGAAAATGCTACTTTTCAGAGTGAGATTATTAAAACCAAGGTAATACTTTTTTTAAAAATCCAAGTTCAAAGGAAGCTTCAGTTCTCTCCGCAGATACCCAAGAGGGTTTGGGGACTCCAAATAAGGAGCTGGTGATACAACAGAGAGAAGACTTTCAGGGAAAAGAAGATGTAGAGGCTCTAACTAAAACTCTGAAGTGGTTTCTAAAAGACTAAGTAAAAAGGACTGGATTTTATTTACTTCTCTTTAGAATTATGCATAAATAGAAAATGTTCAATATAAAAAACTATTTCAAGTTATCTTATCAATCTTATTAATTTCTTCAGAGATTTTGACAAATTGCCAAATTGGGATTATAAAGTAAGTTCAATATTTAAAACCTAAGAAAAATGTTTAAAAAAATAGGGAATGAACATAAAATATTAACTTTTCAAAATGGGCATATGTTCTTGATGCAGATTTAATGCTGAGCTGCTGCTTATTTCACAGCTGCAAATCATTCATCACTTCATTAAATACTAGTCATGCCCACGAATTATCACTTCTCTTAGGCTGAATGTTGAATAGAGTCCTATTCAGCTCGGGAGCATTCAGGTATACATATATGTAATGGTATGTGTGTGTTGTGCAGAAAATAAATTCAAACGATCTTCTTTTAATAATGTACTTGATGAACAATTAAATTTAACTCCTTTAACTGCATTTAACATGGAAATACAAAACTTAAATTCAGAGTGCAATGAACTACCAATTAAACTCACCTAAATAAAATGGCTTAAAAATAGTCTTCAGTTTTGGGATTATTATTGAATAATTTCATTTTATATTCAAAAAATTCCCATTTATCCAGAGTGATAGGAAACAAATTCTTAAACAAACCAACTACATAGTCATCCAGGAACATAAAATGGAATATAGTTTGTGTATCTGTGTAGGTATACATATGTATGTCTATAAAGAGTATGTATATATATGTGTGTGCATGAAATAGCATTGTGTATATTAGATTAGCAAGTCTAAATTTTAAGTGATAATTGAACTCCTTGAGAGATCAGAAACCAGAAATACACTAAGGAGAATATTGAAGTAATTTTGAATGTTCAAAATTGTAATGCTTTACAGTTTTAATCTTATATACTTTCAATTCAAAATATAGCATACTCACAAGTCACACTCCTTATTCTTATACCAATAATAAATAAAATGACTTCCAATTAAATTATGACATAACATTTTTCTTCAATTTGTTTCCAGGCCTGTTAGTGATGGCAAAATGTATTCCTATGAAAGAGTTCCCAATTTCTTGGACCCTCATTTGCATTTCACATTGTTACAAGAAATTCTTCTCTAACAACTTCATTTACCTTTGTGAATTTTACTGTCTCATGTCAAAAACTTAGTGTGTGCTTTGCTAGGAAGTAAGGGATGATGGTCTTTCCTCCAGCTGTGTTTGTTTCAAAGTCAAATTTATGCCACTATCTTTGATTCCAATGCTGTGACCTCTAGTTTCCAGCTAGAGGGGTATAAATGTTACTTTTAGTTTCAGTTCCAAATTACATTGTAACCATTTTGAAGTCAGCGAGAGAAAACTAATTTCACACATGTGGTGTCAAAAATGTGAAAAACTAACCTGTAAAGACAATGACCCAGCAGTCATAACCTTCTGTGTGTATACTCGGGAAATAGCATCTTTACTATAACTGCTTCACTGCTGACAGCAATAAGACAAAATAAGTTCTTTGACACATACCCATTCAGAAGTGCTCAACTGGAACAATATCATCATTTATGCATTGACCTGATGTGGTGCACTGGCAAAATTCAATGATTACAGGAACTTTCTTTCTTAAATTCTGTAGAAAATATCTTCAAATAAATTTGATACAAGAATTTATCTACCCCTATTATTTAATATATCTTCATTTTCTCTAAGTTAACATAATGTGAATGTTCTAAGAAGTTTTGTGAATATACATTTTTCAAAAGAATTAGGGACCCACTTTTAAAAGAAACATATCATCCTCTGCATCTATGACAAACTGATCAGAGGCTATTATTAATGTTTCTGTAGTTAGAAGTCTTGTTGAAAGGAAAGTATCCAAAAGGGAAAATATATCTGTTAGCCTACACTATTTCTCTTTTGTCAGTACCACATTTTGAAATGGAAAACTTTAAAAATTCTGTGCAAAAAGGCAAAAACAAGTCCTCCAATCATTCAGCTAATATTCAAAAGATGGAATGTCAAAAGCAACTGCAGCTGATATAGTTGGTACTGGATTATTCAATTACTTAAAGGAGGAAAGTCTGAACAAATAGTCTTTAAATTCAGCAGGAGTGATAGTTTTAGAGTTTTCTTTTCTTTTTTTTTTTTTAAGTCAGGCAAGAAAACAAACACATTTAGAGTTTTAAATAGAAAAGTTTTGTTCTATAATCTAGTTAAGCAGTACCTCTCCAAGTTTGCTCCTGAGAAATTTGGAAGCTGTTTACATTCCCAAAATACACTAGAAACAGGAGGTATAGAGCTCAGTAGGGAAGAATGGATCCCCAGAGGAGATCATCTCCCCCGAAAGAGGGGAAGGAGCTATCAAGACAGCACTAACAGCTGTCCATTACATCTTAGCAAATGCTGCAAAGTATGTTCAGTTAATTCTTCCCTGACGAGCAAACATTTATTTTTTTCCCCCTTATTTTTTCCTATTATACACAATCATCTTTGGGCATTTGTGGGTTTTTCTCTCTTTTGTTTTTCTTTGTTTCTTTATGGAAGTGGAATTTTTCAAAGAGAACAAAAATTTTTAAGGTTATCAAAGTATATTTAAAATTTCCATTGACAAATTATGAAATATTTTACAACACTTCAAAAGTGGGTTTCTACAGGTTCTATTATGTGAACTTATTGGTTTTAAAATTAATATGATGTAATAAGGAGGTTTCTGATGTCATAGCTTAAATAAAATAGAGTTCCTTTTCTCTTATATGATAGTTAAGGGTTGGTGATATTCCCAAAGAACAACCTCTGCTGGAAGTTCAAGGCAGTATTCCATTTCTTCCATGTCCCATTAAGCAGGAAGAAGAAAAGTGGAGGTAGGCAGAACAATATGAACTTCAGAGACAGAAAACACCGCATTGGTTTCATTTGTCCAGGTATTAGTTATGTTGACATTCCCAGAAATGATGAATGCAAAAATTATTCACTCTAGCTTATTGCTTATTTCAATAGGTTAAACTAAAACTTCAGTGCACCATCTGAAAACCTTTACAATTCAAACATGCTTTTGGTTATGCACGTATTAAATAGCCTTTTATTCATAAAATATTTATCTGCCATATATCTGTAGTTTAATTATTTTATAACTTACCTTATTTTGTCTTGCTATGTGTTTTCATATTAAAGAATTTTAGTTGTTAATAATAAAGTTTAGTTTAATGGTGCATGTATACATGTATGTATTTAGTCTTTGGTTATTCTCCAAACTTCATGCTTAGAAAGCCCACATGTTCTTCAATATTTTAAAAATATTCTATTAAAAATATTCCCCTTTGGCCGGTTGTGGTGGCTAACACCTGTAATACCAGCAGCAGGCTGAGACAAAATCAAGAGTTCAGCCAGCCTTAGCAACAGAGTGAGGCCCTAAGTAACTTAGTGAGACTCTGTCTCCAAGTAAAATACAAAAAAGGGCTGGGAATGTGGTTCAGTGGTTAAGAGCCCCTGGATTCACTTCCCAGTACAAAAAAAGAAAAAAAAAAAAAAGAAGAAAAAGTAAAAATGTTCCCCTTTGGAATTTCCATGTCTTGAAAATTTTGCATTTCAAATAGTCAATCCATGTGGACTTAGTAATGAATAGGGAAAGAGATAAGGATACTCTTGATTTATTTTATTCTTAAAACATATTTGGTCTAACAAATTCCTGAATAAAGTGCTGGTGGTGGTATGAACTTGTTAGATTTTGTTTCCTTGAGAAAGAGAGAGAGAGAGAGGAGAGAGAAGAGTAGAGGAACAAAGTGAAGTTTTAAAATTTTATTATTATAATACAAGGATTCTGGAACACACATAAACCTTGTCAACTTTTTCTTTTCTTTTCTCTAATTTTTTTTTTTTTTTTTTTTTTTTTTTGGGGTTTGAACCCAGAGACTATTAATCACTGAGACACAAACCCTGTCCTTTTTATTTTTTTATTTTGAAACAGGGTCTTACTACGTTGCTCAGGGTCTCTAAAAATGTCTGAGGCTTTGAACTTGCGATCCTCTTGCCTCAGCATCTTGAACCACTGGCATTACAGATGTGCACTATCTTGCTTGGCCCATATAACCTGTTTTGAAGGGATTACTTTTTACTAAGTCTAAGTTATTAATTTTCAAAGGAATTGTACTAGTGGCTTCTAGTTTTCTGATTATTCATTGGAAGAATGTCAATTGAGAATTATTATAGTAACAAAGTATTACATTTTTAAGTGTGCAAAAAGAAATTATAATGGCACAAATTAATAATAAACTGTATTACTCTATCACTTTCAGTAATTTCTTCAATATTAAAACTTTCAACTCTATAATGTATATGTATTTTCACTTTGCAATAATAGTTCTGCAAGACATAAAAGAGAGCTTTAAAGAATAGCATTCTCTAAAAGGGAAATATTCACTTTTATTAAAAATACCAAATACCTTCTTTTTTTTTTTTTTTTCCATTCATTCAACAGTTATTTATTGAGCAGTAGGAACCAGGCATCATTCATAGCAACTGGAACAAAAAGGACAAATCCTGCCCTCCAGGAACTTACTTCCCAGCCAATAGTAACTTAAAACCAAATATGCAGTATGTCAGAGTGCCCTGGAAAAGGTAAGGCCCAGTAGTGACTGGCAGTGCTATTTTACACTGGGTAATCTGTGAGGCCTCTCCTCTCTGAAGAGGTTGGCATGACTGTGGTGGCTGCAGGTCAACCAACAGGGCCAGACGGAATGGAACTCATGCTTTCAAGAAGCTAATACATCCTTCGTTTTTTCGTATTGAATGTATATGTAAAACAACCAAAATAAGTACAAACTTCACTTTTTTTTATTGTAAACAAATGGGATACATGTTGTTGCTCTGTACATGGATTACATGGAGTAAAGGCATACCATTTGTGTAATCATAAATTAACATAAGGTAATGTTTTTTGACTCATTCTGTTATTTTTTCCCTCCCCCCCACTTTTGTTAATTTTAACATCATTATCATCATCATCATCATCATAAGTTTCTGTGGAGGGAGAAAATTTGGAAATTAAAGATGGAAAGATGATCAGATAACTAAAAGCAAAGTAGAAAACTGAATTATATAAATAATAGGTAAACAATAATAAATAAATTACCTTCATTAATTAATTGAATGCTAAATGGACAATAATAGACTACAATCACTGTCCTACAGAAATAAGTAGGTGAAATAAGACAAAAAGGCCTAAAGCATTCTAGTTGATAATTTACTAAATTAAGGAAAGATATAAATTAGAGAAATAAGGACAATATAATCCAGATGAATTTGCTACTAAACATAAAAGGGTTTATTTAAAAATAAAGGTGGGAAAACCAGAAGGAGAACTATGAGTCTGTAGGAAACAACAAAGGAATTTGTTCATAATAATTTAAAGAAATTTTAACTGAGATAAAGCAAAAGAGTCGAAGAGTCTAGATTGTAAAGTTCAAATTGACAGTTAATATGCATTGCTAAATTAAGACTGTACATCCCCCAAACTATAGCATCCAAAATATCCACACTCTAGAGAGAACCTCAAAGAAACAAAGTAGTGGGTTATTTTAGTTCACTTTCCTGATGATGTGACAATTGGACAGACAAAGAAACAAGGCTATACATTACCTACATAGTAGCCTATGAGGCATGTTGCATACCTGAAATCCACAAGTATATGTGATATTTTCTTTATAATTTAGAATTAAATATACATATATTTCAAAATATGTTTAAAATATTTAAGTTCATTTCACTTTCAGATGTCTAGGGACTCTGGCAAAATTTTACTGTATATACACAAGACAAAATGTATAAAATTACATTTTGATTTAATTTTACACTCTCATCACAAAGCAATTACACTTGAAATTAGTAACAAAAAGTAAATCATCTCACTTGTGAAGTTGAGCATCAGTGAAACTTTCATAAATAAGGCTTGATTAAATTAAGAATCAAATGAAATATATTTGAAAATACACTATATCAATGTAAATATACATGGTTAGTGAAAATGATGCCCAGAATAAAATTTATAGATAAGAATCAATAATATTTTTAAAGATAAAACAAAATAAAAATATAAAAAATTTTAAAATAAAACTACAAAATTAAGTAGAAAAGAAGATTTAAAACATGGTCTCTAAATTGATATAAAATTCTGAGTGAGAGAAGAATGGGGGAACTTCGATTATGTAGAAAGAAATGAGATGGAGGGGGGTATGAAAAATGGTGGAATGAGACAGACATCCTTACGCTGTGTACATGTATGATTACATGAATGGTGTGAATCTACATCGTGTACAACCATAGAAACCAAATGATGTACCCCATTTGTGTACAATGAATCAAAATGCAGTCTGTAAAAAATTAAAAGATAAATAAAAAAATTTTTGAAAACTAAATAAAACAATATCTTGATTTTTTGAAAAATCTACAAAATGAATCATCAAAATCAATAAAACAAGGGCACTAATATAAATTTTAAATTATTAGAGCTAGAATAATAGATGCAAAAGGAAAAAAGTGCTTATAAGTAAAGACTTTTTTTTAAACCACATGCTAATGAATTGACCATCTTTAGCTAAAATTTGAGGAAAAAAATGTGAAAAATAATTTAAAAAAGTCTTCTGGGATTACTACATACATATAGGGAAGTTCTATCCTACACAAAGACAATAGCCTAATCCACTTCATATCTACCATGGACAGTCCCAAACCTCTGAAGAAGCAGTTATTTTCTGTATTCACAGAATGGTTCTGCATGATCTAGTTTTATCATTTCTGACTCTAGAGGAGAGAAATTTCTACCCAGACTATTTGAGCTGGAAATTTGATCAAGTGCTATGAGCTCTCTTACTTCTCAGGCCTTCAAACCAGCCTGGAATAGACACCCTCAGCCCTCAAGCTCCCCTGCCTTTGAATTACATCACAGGATTTCCTGGGTCTCCTTCTCACAGACAGCAGATGATGGGGCTTTTCTGAAGCACTTTTCAGTTCACTTGAATCAATACCTTAAAAATAAATTTCTTCCTAGAGAGGTAGGTAAATAGGTTGGTAGATAGATCCTGTTGGTTTTGTTTTTCTAGTGAACCATGATTAATATAGATTTTGTTACCACGGATGGTTCTAGAGAAACACATTTTAAAAAAAAATGTGTTTTGAGGGTTATTTATGTATTGTCTAATCTTGTTAGACTTAAAAACACCAATGATTCTGTTTCCAGTAGTATAGAAAACTCTGATAACATGATTAGGTAATATGGATATACAAGGTATCTGCATTGGGCATCTTAATTCAACCACTTACAAACAGCAAAGAGCTGGGCAACTGGATAAAGTAATTTTGAATACTTGTGGAAAACTAATGGATACAATGAGGTTGGCTAGTTGCTCACAGTGTTTGTTCTATAAAGTTGTGAAAGAGAAAGATGAACTCAGCGATTCTCAGATCAAAGGTCACCTAACTGACCTGCAGGTACTTAAGTGTATCCTGAAGGAGAACCTTACCTCCGATAGCATTAGGGCTAAGATTGCTGAAAATCAAACACAGATTGTCATCTTGTGCCTTCCTGAATTAAAAGAAATTTGAACTCCCAACTCTGCAGGGAATCTACTATTTTAGTGAAGGGATTTATTGGTCAAAAATCAAAATCTATATATTGGAATGGGAATGTGTAGAAAGATCATGATGGAGCTAAAGACTTTAAAGCCATCAATTCTTTTTTTTTTTATTTATTTTTATTGTAAACAAATGGGATACATATTGTTTCTCTGTTTGTACATGGAGTAAAGGCATACCATTTGAAAGCCATCAATTCTAATGAATCTTTTATGCCAGCAGAAAACCCTTTACTCCCCATGGTAGCAACATTGTGAAACTGCAGTGACGATGGCCTCCCTGTCCCTAGTGGTCATCCCTTTACACCCCCAACTGAGTGGATGCATTTTTGCATTGTCTGAGCATACCACAACGCCCACCCCTCACACACCCAGGCTGGGGAAGATAATGATGATGTTGCTCACTACCCGTATCCATCACTTCTCTTTGCTTCTAGACGTATAGAATGATTTAAGTTTCAGCAGGTCTCTAGAGTTGACATATAAACCAGGAGGAAGAGGTCTGACCCAGGAGGATGTATGCTGTATTTCTAAAATACGCAGTTTGGTTTTACAATTTCAACAAACGGGTTCAAATTCTTGGGGATGAATACTAAGGTTATGAGATTCGGGTGAAAAGAAAATAAAGTTGGATGTGGACAGCTTTATAAACGTATGCTCACTAAGCAGAGATACTGCACTTAATGTAGCTCATGGAGTAAGGAAGGATCTGACAGCTGTTTTGTTTTTTGACTGAAACATGAACAAACAGGCAAACCACCTTGACTCAACTGGAAGAGGCAGAGCTACTTCGGTTTAAGTAAAGTTTAGGAACATTGAATGTTGAAATGCATTTGTTGTTTAACTGGAAAGTTCTAGAATGCCTTTTTCTAATACTATGAGCAGTAAATGTGTAAGGGGAACTCCAGAACCCTTGATGGATTGCTTTGGTCTGTTCGTCACAATATATCATGGAAACTGTAGCCCCTGAATTGGGGGAAACTTAAATGCAATAGGAGTATTCAGATCCTTTAACGTCTCCAAAGACAACCTGGGTGTGGTTACTGTAATAGACAATAAAGTGAAAGGAGCAATCAAAATAACTTGATATACACAGACCTACAGCATTGATAACTTGATCATGGGAACCTACTAAATTCTTGCTCAATCTGAACCAGCAGAAAATTCTGTCAAGTGAACAAAATTCTGACATGAATTATGAATGTCATGATCCCTCAATCAATTTCCAGATTGGAGTCAGTTTATAGACCTATAACAGAACCCCTTGGATGAAAGAGTGGTCAGATTCCCTTCAGAAAGCAAAACACATTCTTTAGTAAAGGAACTTACAATCTTTTATCATCACTGGGGAAAGGAAGTAATTAGACCTTTCAGTGACTAATAGACACTGACTTTGGACTGACAATGATTCCAGGAAACACAAAATATATGCAACTCTTCCCCCCAGTCATTATAGGCATTTATAGAGTTTAGGTAATCAATGGAGGTTAAGGTCAGGTCCAACTCACAGTGGGCCCAGTGAGTTCTCAGAACTGTCCAGTGGTTATTACCCCAGTTTCAGATATGTAATTGGAATAAATATACTTAGCAACTGAAAAAATTCACACATTGGTTCTCTGATTTGTGAAGTGAGGGTTATCATGTTGTGAAGGCACATGAAGCTATAAGACATCCCTCAAGGAAAGAAAAATAAAATGAACATAAAGCAAAATATTACTGCAGGAGTTATAAGTCTTAGTGTCAAATTGAGGACTGAAAAGGGTGGTGAATTCCACCTCATTTCTTTCCACTGCTCCTATTTGGCCTATGGAGAAGACAAATAGATTTTGAGAATACCAGTGGATTATTATAAGCATCACCAGATATGGTTTCATTTTTTGACCAAATTAGCACACCACCTGGTACTGGATTTGCTTTGATATTGATCTGAAAACATGCCCTTTTCTTCGTTACTGTTTGTAATGTCTGCTAGAAGAGTTTGCTTTCACCTTGAATGGCTAGCCATATAACTTCTTGGCCCTATGATAGGGTTGTATCATGTCACCAGCCCTGTGATGTTCTTTAATTTGCCAGGATCTTGATCACCTTTCCCTTAATATTGATCCATTATATTAAGGACATTATAAGTATTGAACCTAAAAACTATCTTAGACTTATCGTTAAGACATTTACATGCCAAACAATTTACAAACCTAGTAAAATTCAGGGTCCTTCTACCTCAGTGAAACTTCCAGGAATCCTATGGTGTGGGACTTATCTAGACATTGCTTCACAGATGAAGAATAAGTTGTTGCATATGGCACCTCCCACAACCCAAAAGGAGGCACAATGTCTAATGAGTATCTCTGTATTTGGGAGGCAACATGTTCTTCATTTGGGGTGTGCTATTCTGCCCCCCTTTTTGAATAAATATGTTTGCTTTGCGAGGGACTCAAGAGAGACCTCTTTAACAAAACTAGGCTTTTGTGCAAGCTGCTCTGACACTTGAACCATATGACCTAGCAGGTCCAATCATGCTTTAAGTGATCTTGGCAAAATAAGATGTGTTTGGAGACTTTGATAGACTCTAGAAAAGTGAATGGAAGAGTGGCCCTCAGAACTTTAGAGTAAATCCTGCTAATCTGTGAAGATAACCCTATTCTTTTGACAAAAAGCTCTTATCCTGTTACTGGGTCTTAGTGAAGATGGACCACTGAATTATGGCCCACCAATTTATCATGCATCCTGATCTGCCAATCATGAATTTGGTATATCTGACCCACCAAGCCTTAACGTCGAGCATTAACAGCAGCACTCCATCATCAAATAGAGGTGGTGCAAATGTGACTATGTGTGACTGGGCCTGAGTAGGCTCTGAATGTCCAAGTATTTTACATGAAGAAGTGTCACAAATGTCCATTGTCTCCACTCCTGCTACATTGCCCCTTTTCTTCCAGCTTATACCTAAGGACTCATGGGGATAGTCCTAAAGCCAATTGTATTAGATAGATTTCCTTGTGTCTAAAAAGTCATTTTTCTCTACATTCAAAAGAAATGTTTGGCTTTTACTTTTTATCATTTATAATGCACCCTACTGTGTATTTCTTTAGTTTACTCTATTAGGAAATTTTGTAATCATGAATGTAGCTGTTCATTTTCTTCCCCTGATTTTGGAATTTGGGGGTCATTATTTCTTTAAGTAAGCTTTTTGCCCAATATCACCTCTGGTCTGCTCAGGGAATCCCATGATATGTATGATTCACTTGTTGGGGTTTGCAAAGACTCATTCCTTTTAGTTTTGTTCTACTATCTAACAAATTTCAAACGGCCTGTCTCCTATTTAACTAATTCCTTCTACTGCTTCATCAGACCTGCTGTTGGACCACTTTGGTACACTTTCTTGTTAAATTATATTCTTTGGTTGCAAAATTTCCATTTTTTATAATGTTTATAATTTTTTATTTTTTCAATATTCTCACTTTATTCATGTATTATTATCCTTATTCAATTTGGTTGTATGCATTCTCTTAAAATTCAAAACTTACTAACTTCCTTAAGGCCCTTATTTTATATTTTTGGTAAGGCTCTTCAGAGATTTTCTAGAGACCTATTTTTTTCTTTGGTTATTTTGTTCCTTTTACTGATCATGTTTCTTGATTTTTCATATTACTCTTAGTTTTGCCTGGGTGTCTACAAAGATTAAAAATAACTATTTCTTGCAGTTGTTATAGACTGTCATCAACTAAGAATGTCCTTCTTTGAGAAGCCCAACTGGAGATTCTGCAAATCTCTTCAAACCTTATGTATAGTATATCCTCAATGGACTTCAGCATTCAAAATCTGAATTAGAGGGATTTGTTGCTTTTTTTTTCTTATTTTCTTAACTTATGATGCCATTATTTTACTCTTTCAGATTGCTTGCTGATGTACAATAAACTGAGATGTAGGAGACATGCTCCATGACTCTTCCACCTCCATGAAGAAGCCTTAATTCTCTTTCCCCAGTCTGTCAGAGCTATGATGGATACAGGAACCTACCACTCCTTCACCCTTTTTCCCAGCTGCCCTCTCCCAATCATTCTGTGATCATACCAAGGAGATGAGGCAGAAAGGAATGCTTTGACCAGTGAAACAAAAAGCCAAAATGTTAAAAAAGTATTTTGATCTCTCTGCTCTGTGGAGGGTGTCATTACAAGCCAAGATCTCTCTCAGCTCTGGCTGTGCCAGCTTGTCCTGAGCTGATATGGATAAAGTAAAAATACTCTTCTTGGCCATTTCAATCAACTGTCCTTAACTGTGGGCTCATTTGGAATACAACTTCTTAACTGAAATTTGGACTTTCCCTTAAGATTTTGATCTATACCTCATTGTTAAATCAGTGTACATGTGAAGCAACAAGGTCTTTGGACTTCCTATTCTGCCATCTTGCTTATATAACTCTTAGTTTTTGTATTGTTTGTGGTGTAGTATGAATATTGATAGAATACTTTAAAATCACTTTTGCACATATTGTAGAATGAAACTAGTGAATAAATGCATCAATGATGTAGGGAACCAGAGTTCTCAGTATGAAAAGAGAGAATCAAATGTGAGAAGATGATAGGAGTAAGGAGAAACTAATGGAATTTTTTAATTGAATTAATCTATATTTCTATATTTATTTATTTTCTAAATATAATATTTTTCTAGCCTTAAACCACAATCAATATTACTGCAAATGTGTTTAGCTCTTATTTTTGAAATATCATTCTGCAATGAAGGAAGAGTTTATGACTAAAGAAAACAATAATTCCAGCACTTCGGAAGAGACACTCTTCTTTACCATTGATTTACTTGTTTATCTTCACAAAAGTACAGTGTCCTGATTACTCTGTTTCTATAGTAAGTCTTTAAATCAGATAATGGCAACTTTCCAAAATGTGTTTCTCTTGAATTCGTTATTTTCAAAATTGTTCTGCCTATTTGAGGCCTTCGAATTACATATAAATTTTAGAATCACCTTTTGATTTTCTATACACGCCACTGGATTTTGAACAGGGTAACATTGAATCTGTACACTAATTTGAAGAGAATTTGTTTCTTAGTACTATCTTTTAATACATTCCACATGGAGTGCATCTCCATGTATTTAGACTTCTAAAGTCTTTCACCTATATTTATAGTTTTCACTGTATAATAGGTGTACTTTTTAATTAAATATATGCCAATTTATTCCTTCTGAATATGTTTTAAATGCAATTTATTTTATATTTTAAATTATTCAATGCTAGTATAGTGTGCAGTTCACTGCATGGAGCTTTCCCATAATTCTGGGCATATAAAGGAACTCTGCCTTTAGAATCTAATCATATTGTTGGATTTAGGGAACAGAATTGGGAATCTTAGAAATAATAACATTTTGTAGGGAAGCTGATTGGAGAAGTGGTGGTTGTGGAGAGAAAGAGAAAGACGGAGACAGAGACAAAAAGAATGACAGAGACAGGTAGAGACATGTTTAAACAGCTCTAAGATGGTGGCTGGCGTTGGGCCAAGAGGTGGCCATAATTAGTGTTGACACAGTGTGATCTCTTACGACCTTTTGCCTGATCAGTTAATGTCTCCTCTGCGCTAGTGGTCAACAGATGTTCCTCATTCTTTCTTGATTGGTACCATGGCGCATGCTCCAATCATGCTAATCCTAAGCTGATTGGCTACCTTAGGTATATAAGACATTCTCTTCACCTGGGAGGAAATCGCAGGATGAAGAACACACCTCTAGATCGCAGTATGCGGGACTAAGAACGCACCTTTAGGTCGCAGGTCGCAGGTTGCATGACGCAGGCTGCAGGCTGCACTCCACACGCCACACCCCGCACCTCCAAGAAGCGACTCACCTCTAAGAAGCAGACCTCTGAAAGCGTAGCCTCTCTGAAAGCATAGCACCTCTAAAATTAAGCAAAGCCTCTCTTCCTCTAAGCAAAACCTCTCTTCCTCTAAGCAAGGTCTCTCTTCTTCTAAGCAAAGCTTCTCTTCCTCTAAGCAAAGCCTCTCTTCCTCTCAAAGCCTCTCTTCCTCTAAGCAAAGCCTCTCTTCCTCTATAAACTAGCGAACAATCAAGTAAGCAAGGAAGCAGCTCAGAAATAGAAGTAGTTCATTCCAAGTTCACCTCCGATTCCTTCCCGCGGGATTATTGCTGCAGGCGGCAACAGAGACAGGTTGATTTGTGGGTTTGGTAACTCAGATTCGGGGGCCAGAGGAAAAAGAACTATGTTAAATCATACTTTCTTCTTAGTAAAATAAATGCTGGGAAAAAAAAAAAAAAAAAAAAAAAAAGGAAAAGAGGATGACTATAGTATCTATGAATTTAAAATATACTGTTAGAGGAGTGTAGAATCCAGAAACAAGATGTGAATGAGAACATGTAATCATGACACTTTTTAAGCGGATATAAATTTCCAGGGATATTAAGCACAATAAGAAGAAGGAAGAAAGACAAGAAAAATGTTCAAAATGGGTCACCCTGCTAACATCTGTGAAGCAGAATACCCCCCATAAAATGTTTTAAACCATTTGGATCCTGATTAGCAGAATGACAGATTTTTAAATAAAGGAAAATATCATTGTTTTGATTTAATGGAGATTTTTGTGTTTTTTTGTTTTTGTTTTTGTTTCAAAGCAGTATGTGTTCATCTAGAATAAGTATATAAAATTTGGTGAAGTCTTTAGTACTTTCTCTGAATTAAATTGACCATTTAGTATGTTTCTTCAGATTACTGATGCTTTAGTACATTTCCTCTATTAAGTCATATACTTAAATTTCATTTTACAAAATTATTTTGCAAACGCTTGAGAGTTATCAGTTGTATGACTTTGTAAGTCATTCTCTTACTCTTAGACACAGCTAGAGCATAATTATAAACCATTAAGCTCTCATTTTTAACCATGTGTCAAACATTGGTAAACAGCAAGCCTGGAGGGAATCAGCAGGGTGTTGACTTTTCTTAAGAAACTCTCTTCCAGAAATATAATAGATGGAAAGATTATTTAGGAAGCACTGATAGGGCAATATATGTCCATTACAGGCAATGCTACTTTTCTTTTGAACTTTTAAAACAAAAGAATAAATGTGCTACAAGAAGTATGAATGAATAAAGATTAAATTATGAACAATAAATGACAAAGAAATTATAAATATGCTTGTGATTTACTGTGTCCTGATGATTCACAGTTAAGGGTTTGACTAACATTAATAAGATTTTTTTTTCTGAATGTTGAAAACTGAATAGTGATTGATTGCAAGACAAGAAGAAAAAGAACTAGATTTATTTAGCTTTTCCATTTTTATTAGTAGTACTGAACATTCAATTAATGCATTGAAAATCATTTAATACTTCTGTTAAGCTTCATATCTTGATTTTCAATACAAAACTACCAGAGTTCTGAAAAAAAGTTATATACGTTAAGATCATTTCAAACTATATTTTTAACATATTTGAGGTAGAATGAAAAATTATCTCCCAAAGGATATGTACACATCCAAGCCCTTTAGAAGAACCAATGTGACTTTATTTGGATACAAGACCTTTCTTTGCATGTTCACTTAAGGACCTTGAGGTATGTTACCCTAAATCTAATAATAAATATTCTTCTGTCAGATGAAACAGGAAGACACAGACACAGAGGAGGAAGGCATGTGAAGGTACAGGCAGAAATTGGAGTTAGGTAGCCAAAACCAAGACATATGTGGGGCCACCGGAGGTTGGAGAGGCAGCAGAGGAATCTCCCTTAGATCTGCTGGAGGAAGTATGGTCCTGCTAAGGCCTGGATTTCAACTACCTTTTTCTAGGAAGAACAGATAATACACATTTTCTTTCCTCTTTTCAAAATAGTATTTAATTTATAGAGTATATTTAAACTCAGCAATATTGAGTAAAAGAAGTACAGCAATTTCCCCTGTGTGCACCCATACAAGGACTGCTTCCTCCATTCACAATAGCTTGCATTAGTGAAACATTGTCACTCTCGATGAATCATTTGAAGTTCAAAGCTTACATATGATTGGCGTGGTATATTATATGCATATGGACAAATTTCTAATTTCATGTATCAACCTTTAAGGTATTTTTAATTTTTTTTTATTTTTATAGGTTGCATTTTGATTCATTGTACACAAACGGGGAACACCTTTTGTTTCTATGGTTGTGCACGATGTAGATTCATACTATTGGTGTAATCCATACATGTACATAGGGCAATTACGTCTGTCTCATTTCACCATTTTTCATACCCTCGCCCCCTCCTCCCTCTCATTTCCCTCTATGTAATCCAAAGTTTCTCCATTCTTCTCTCATCCCCACCCTCACCCCCATTATATATTGTCATCCACTTATCAGGGAAAAGGAACTGTACAGACACTTTCCAGAAGAAGATACACAGGCGATTAATAAATATACAAAAAAGTGTTCAACATCTCTAGTAATTAGAGAAATACAAATTAAAACAACTCTAAGATTGCATCCTACTCCAATTAGAATGGCTATTATCAAGAACACAAGCAATAATAGATGTTGGCATGGATGTGGGGAAAAAGGCACACTTTTACATTGCTGGTGGAGTTGCACATTGGTGCAACTACCTGGAAATCAGTGAGGAAATTCCTCAGAAAACTTGGAATGGACCCACCTTTTGACCCAGTTATCCCACTCCTCGGTTTCTAACCAAAAGACTTAAAATTAGCATACCACAGTAATGCAGCCACTATGGTATTTTAAAGAATATCAATATCCTGTGTTCCACAAATTCATCCCTATTTGCTTTTAACCCTTGTTAACTATTTTTTTAAAATTTTATCCAGTTTCAACTTTTCCAGAATGTCATACAGTTGGATCCTATAGGATATGGGTCTTCTCAGATTAGCATTTATCCTTAATAAAATTCCTTCAGTATCCCTCCATGTCTTTGTATGCATTGAGAGCTCCTTTCTTTGGGACATTGAGCAACATTCTGTGTCTGAATATAGCACTGCTCATTCATTCACCACTGGAGGACATCTTGCTTCCAAGTCTGACAATTATGAATAAAGCTGCTTTAAGCATACATGTGCATATCTTTTGTGGACAGAAGTTTTCATTTCCTTTGGATAAATACTAAGGAGGAAGACGTTGCAATGCATGTTAACAGTATGTTTAAATGTGTAAGAAGTCCAAAAGTGATTTACAAAGTGACTGTACTATTTTGCATCCCCATCAGCAGTAAATGAGAGTTTCCTTTGTTCCACCTGCTCACCAGCATTTGGTATTGTTAACAGTTAGTATTAGTCACTCTAATAGAGATATAGAACTGGGGGTGCAGCTTAGTAGCAGAGTGCTTGTTCAGTATGTAAGCACTGGTTCTGTTCTCAGTACTACAAAACCAAAACCAAAATACAGGTATGTTGTGGATCTCGTTGTTTACTTCACAACTGCCTAATGATAGGTGATGTTGAACATTTTCTCATAATCATATTCTGCTGTCTATATGTCTACTTTGGTGAGGTGTCTGTTCTGATCTTTTGCATACTTTTATTTGGGATTGTTATTTTCTTATTGTTCAACTTTAAAAACTCTGTGAATATTTTAAATAATAATTGTCTATTAGATGTTTTTTGAAAATATTTTCTACTAGTCTCATATGTAATGAGAATGATATATTCTCGTTTTTTTTGAGTTTTGATTTTAAGAAACCAATTTTTTTTTACACTCTAATTCGAGGAAACCAAGGCAATATTGAAAAAAAAGATGAACCTAATTTTCTTCAATATCTTTCCTTTGGTTAAGGATCTTTAAATATTTACTTCTGGTCATGGTGGAGTGTGAAATGAAGAACCAACCCCCTAAGATTAACTTGAAAATTAGGGATAAATGAAGAAACCAAAGTATCTTGAGATATGGAATTATAAATTGCCTTCTCAATGTACTGGGTAGCTTATCCTAGGGAATATCTAGCAATAAGGGAAGAGATAGCTGAGAGACTGAGTTGAAGAAGTGTGCTCTTGAGTACGTCACAAATCTTTGCCAAGTGGGTACCAAGTAAACACTGGATGTTTTCAAATTGGGTCTATAAATGATACCCTCTAGAATAAAAGTAATTTGAAATAGTAATTTGACAGAGCCTATCCCAGTTGTAACATTTAGATTAAAGTGATCAGGGGTGGCTGAAGTCCCTTGTCTCCTGCCTGAAGCAATCAGAAAAATTCTCTGGAGAAAGAAAGCATGATTCTGGGCTAAATTTTTCTTCTACTTTTAAAAAAATAACCTTCAGTAATCAGTAAAAATCATCAGGAATATCGGAATACAAGGTAATAGAAGGTAGCAAAAGGAAGTAAACACTGTACCAGAATTGATCTCAAAATGAATTTGGATTATGAAGTTAAAAATCATTTCAAATTATAGTAAGTCTAATAAGTATCTTTACCAATAACAAGTAACACACACACAAAAACCCCCTTTTATCATGCAGTGAGCACTCTTCTAAGCATGAGGTACTTATGGACCCCCTTAATGATATATAGTGCTATTAATGTGCAGATGTGGAGGACCTGACACAGAGAATAAGTCCATAGCCACAAAACTCCTAAGTTAAAGAGCTGAGATTCAACTCCATGAGGAACTGAAGATTCAACTTCCATGGCATGACTCACTTATACTGTGCCAGACTCACTCTGTCTACATAAACATCAGTCCACTGCTGGGCCAAGTATTCTCTGTCCTCACGTACCCTTCCTCTTATGCTTCCTTGTTTTGCTAAAGATAAACCTTACCCTGAATTTGTCAGTGTCTTAGTTTTCTATGTGTATATTCCTATTTACTGAAATCCAATTTACTTTGCATGATTTTATATTTTGTTGTAGATGTCCTTCTCACAGAAAATGTGAGATGTCCTTCTCCTGATTTTTTCTGAACTTGTGACTCCCTAGGTTGAGTGCAAATCTAACTCTGTTGTATTTCTCTTCACTACTCTGCTGGGCTGGACTTCTTAATCCTCTTCATATATCCACCCATCTAATATTTTCAGAGCACATCTCCCATGATTTTCTTAACCAAAAATGTCTCCAAGATTTTGAGCTATCCATTTGCAAAATAAATAAGGGTTTGCTGAGTTTATCTCAAATATCCCTTACTTATATTTTCATATGTGCCACACTTCTGTCTGGGTCATTTATAAAAATTTCATTTTTCAATTTACTTTTTTATCTTATTTTTATTTCTAAAAGTGTACACACAAATCTAGATATTGATACATATAAATATAGAGGTATATATAAATGGATATTGTGTGTATGTGTGTATATGTATATATATATATTCTGTGTATTCCTATATGTGTATATACATTAAATATGATATATTTTTTTCTCTTCCACTAAATATCTAACATCCATAAAAATTACTCAGAAAATGTGAGGATCTGAAACACTGAATTGTTTTTTTCTGTTGAAGACTTACAAATTATCAGAAGAAAATAAAGAATATTGTGTGTACTCTTATTCATATCTCACCTATCAACTGATCTCTCGTTGGTCTTGTGGCAATGGTGACATGGCATCATAGAGGAATGAGAAATTACTTAATGCACTTCTGGTACTTGGTAAGAGACATTAAACCACTAGAGAAATGGAACTATGTGAAGGTCAGGACAAACATCTTTCAATTTGATAATCTATTAATACTTATACTGCTGGAAGAAACCATTAAGTAAAGATATAAAAGTTTTTGAAAATGCCATTAAGCTTAGCCGAAACTACACTGACATATTCTTTCAAATGACACATGGACTGTTCTTCAAGAGGCATTACGAATGAGTTGTGAAATGTCATCATTTGCACACTAAGTTTTGAGCTTTCTTTCCTGCCGAGCATTATAAGTTGGGATATGAAGACTACTTCTTTGGGTGGTAAAATTGGATGGGTTATAGTTTGCTTACTTACTTTTCGTTGGCTACATTAGCTCCATCTACACACAAAAATGTTAGTTGGTTTATTTTTAATTTAATTTCAGGTTATTAAACTAATTTTAGTCTGTGGGCTTGGTATTTGAGAATCAACTTTTCATACTTTAGAAAATGTTGAATAAAATTTGAATTGCTGTGCAATTAATTTTTTTTAAATACAAATAATAGAATGTGTTGAATGCTAATTAAGTATATTTTAATTGAAGATCCATTTTTCCCTTTACAAGATAGAAAAAAAATTTATTATCTTCCTTTAGGACAAAGAGTCCTGTAAATATTGTCATTTAATCCTTACAACACTCATTGTTAATAAGTAGTATTGCCACCATTTAGATAAATAAAATAAAAGGACACTGAATTTGAATCAGTACAAGTAATTTAACAAAGCTGAAACACCTGATAAGTCAAGGAGGGGGAATTAAAAACTCCATTTCTGTAAGTCTAACCTTATATAGTTATTATTATGCCACGTGCTAATAATAGTATGCTTTGGATGTCTTAAAATACTTCCTCCTTCAATGTTGACTGCAATCCTGTGACATAGTATTCATTAAATTCACACTGATTGAATGTCTGTCTTAAAAAGCAATTATTATGAGATCTTAAACGATTTACCTCCTTTCAGTACTTATGAGCCCAACTGCTGCAATTTAATCCTCTTATTGTTTATAATTTCTGCATCAATACTTAAAAGTTAGACTATTGTGCTCAGGATGTCAGTAATGGGAGAAGTTAACTGACCTTAATTATACTCCATGTATGCCAGTATTTCTGATAGGTTTATTTGTTGGTTTTCTTTGGTCCTCCAGATTTCTTTTCTAGACCATTGTTTCTATAGTTACTCCTCAAAAGATGCAATGCCTAAGTCCTACAATAAATTTCTTACTCTATATAACTACCTCCCTCATTGGGTCCTAATACACATATGGTGCTAAAAATACTCCATAATGTACTTACTAATAGCTACAATAAAAGATCCTTTTCCGTATACAGATCTGATTAACCAAAGGATTAACCTTAGTGTACCTGAAAATGGGATGACCACACGTTATGACCCTCCCTAGAGACAACACGTCAGGAAGGTACTATGCCATTCCAGTCACTAGCAATTTCCAAACCCCAGATCGTCCTATTACTATTTTAAAAATCTTGAAAACTATGCAAAAAGCAGAACAAAAGCTGATAGCCATTCTGTAGTTGGTGATCCAGAAAGAGACTGGTATGAGATGAGATCTGAGGTAAAAGGAGCCAAATTCTATAAATCTTTATGGGCTATTGAAAATACTAAGCTATCAGAATTGGAAGTCATTGTGGGGTATAAATGAAAACACCAACTTGTTGAAGAAGCACTCAGGCTGCTCTGTGAAGAATATTCCAGAAGGTGCTAAGGATACTTGGAAAGCCACCAAGCTATCCAGGAAAGGAAGAGTGGGGACAAAACAGAAAAAAAAAAAAAAAAAAAGGCAAAGACAATAAAGTGAGGGAGTGGACGGCATGTTTGTGTTGAAAACTGTTAGATTCTACTTGTTTTAAGGCAGAATCAACGGAGTTTTGCTGACAGATTGAATGCTTGATGAGAGAAAAAGAAAGATGAGAAACAATTGTAATGTAGTGACTTAAACTGTCAAAAGGATCAACTTGCCATTTGTCTAACCATGTGAGAGATTCAGAATTTGAGTGTTGAAAAGACAGAGTAATTTCTGACATAAGTTTGAAATACTCGTTATACATCCTTCTGAGAACACTAAGAAGGATTCAGTGTAAAGTTTTCAGAAATATAAAGAAGGGAATTTTCTACCTGGAAAATCATTTAAGGCCGTAGGAATGGATAAAATCAGCCAAAGTGATCATAGGTCAGATGTGGGAGAGTTGGCCCTAGACAGGGACCCAGGATGCATTCGTAAGAAGTGTAGGTTTGGAAAAGTTTGTGGACATGGAGGTAGTTCAGTGACTGGATAGTATGAAGGAGTTCCTGAAATTTCTCTTCTGATGCTGTAAAGAATATGGACTGCACCTGAGGGCAGAGAGAGAATGATGCTGTTTTGAGGGAAGATTATAGGCTAACTGTGTAATTAAGGCGTCACTTGAGATGAATTTTTCAGGAGACATTGGTTACTGTGACTGTTTTTCACCAATCAGATCCTGCTAGTATACAAAGGGAGAATCCTTAGAGATGAACCTATCTAGGACTGGAGTTTTGCCCGAGTAGTACCATATATTGAGGGGGGAAATGCATTTTTAATGCATTTAAAGTTTACGCATTTTTAATAATAAAAAGAAATTCTAATATCAAAAATATGCTAACAATCCACACCTCAGTCAATGGAGTTTTGTGAACAATTCTACAATTTTACATAGTATACATTTTAGAAAAAAAATGTAATAGAAGAAATTTAGAAAAGAGATCACAGAAAAGGGCCTTGGGTTTTGGACTCCCGTTAAGATCAGAAAGACATAAGCCAGGGGCAGCATGCTCTGACGGACCAAGGGCAAGTTTGTCTGCTGTTGCTTTCCCTGCTCATTATTCAAATGGAGAGTAAATTTGTGAGTGTGAACAAATAAACTAAGAAAGAAATTTAAATTCTAGGAAACAGCTGCCCCATCCTCAAGGGTACAGGAGCTGAAAGGTGATGAATTTAGCTGCAGGATCTGACAACAGGCAAAAGCCACTACCCATGTAGGAAGCAGTCAAGGGGGCCTCTTGCTAGAAGAAGAAGTGTCCCAGCACCAACTGGCTCATTGGACCACTTTTGTCCTGTCCTGCTTATCACATTACACTATATAGTGATGTGAGGTCGTGGCAAGTTAGGGGACATGAGCTAAAGTGTTGATACAGTTAAATGACATGACATTATGAATGCAATCCACTGTGAACTCATTTATCTTGTCAGGCTGAGATGGTTCTAAGATGGTGATTGAGTGCATAAAGAACATAACAATTGACAAGCAAACTGGTCTTTTAGGCCTCCTTCAATTATTTAAGCAAACGCTAAACATATTGAAATAAATATGAACAAAATCTTATCAGCAACCCCAAAAGAAAATGAAACTGAAAGATATCGTAAAGAAACAAATATCTACATGTATACATACATATGCAGATGTAGACACGTAATTTTCTTCAGAGAATTTATTGAGAACAAAAATATTAAAATATGCGGGGTAGATGCAGTGGAAAATAGGATTAATAGTATTTAAAAATCAAGGGTAAATGAGAGACTAAACATAAATGGCATCGAATTCTCAAAGGCCACTATAATTTTACAGCAAAACGAAATGATGAGCTATAAAGCAAGGGATTTGCAAGAAGAAACCCTTCTCATTGATCTCTTCCATTTTAATTTTAGAAAGAATGCTTTTGATCTTTTTTATTCCTCTTTGTGAAATATTTAACTGCACCCTGGGATACGAAGCTGATGTTCAAGAAGAGTTCAAATGAAATGTAGCTCTGTTGAAAAATTTGAAAGATTAGTTTTATTTGTTCTCTCCTTCTATTCTTTCTTCCCCTCCTTCCATCTTCTTTCCTTCTTTTCTTCCTCTTATCCCTCATTCTTTACATTTAAAATATTTCAATAAGACTTCACATTAATTTTTCAGGGGCAAAGGACTGCTGTGTGTTTCTTAATATGTTACAACATTGAGTTGGTAGCAAAATGGTAATGTAAGCTTTTCATATTCAATACGATTACAGAAGAAAATCACTGAATATAGGCATAATCCCTTTGTTCAATGATAGTTGATTTAACAAATTAAGTATAGTAATTAGAATTGCAAATACGAAACATAGAAGAAAAGCCATCAGAAAAAGAAAATAGAACTTTTGGTTCATTCTTCTGTAAAGATAATAATTTATTTGAAATCCTTAAGATTTTCACTTTTTATATCTTCCATATTCAAACATGTAAGAAAGATATTTGGACTGGTTTTATAAAATAGATAATAATGTAAGTTTCACATGATATATAAACTCACCTTCAACCTTATAATCTAATTTATAAAAATACCTAAAAAATTGGGATTCTCAAAAAAAAAATTGGGATTTTTTTTATGTCAAATGATTAAAAAGAAAGTTACCATCAATACTTTTTTAAATGTTAGGCTCTGTATTTATGCTTAAACAAATTTATATCTCCAATAGAAACAGAAATTAACATGCAGACATACCCCACAAAAACACATTCCAAGTCAGTCCATTGAAGTTGTGTGACATACTCTTCTGAAGGTTTCCTCTGCTCAGTAAAACCTGTGCAAGCATAAAGCCAAGTATTCTTAGTTTTTTCTTTCTCTAACATCCCACACTCCGTCTTCTCCTCAATCTCAGTCCAGTTCTCTCAGCCTTCATTGCCTTTCAGCATAATTCAAGCCCCTTGACTATTTTAACATGTAAGACTTCCCTGTTGACCACCATATTTTCCATATTTAATCCATTCTCTATTTTTACCATGTGTGAACATTTAAAATTGATCACCTATTCATGATAAGTCACTTCTTCATACATTTCAATTGTTCACACAAGGCAATCAAATTACTCAACATATGATTTAATGGACTTTATAAGGTACTTACTGCTTAATCTGACCAGTGCACAATTCTCCTTTGTTCTTTGAAGTTACTGACATTTGTTTGACTGTGTCACAAGGAAGTGAGAGACTTAAACACTGGTATAGATTATTTTCTTGGAGTTAGGGTCAGTGACCCCATTGAGTGTCCACATAATCCACCCACTCTGAAGCAATTGCCCTTTCTTGCAGAAGCAAGTGTTCATTAACTGGGTTAATTTCTTGGATACTATGCCTGGACTATCAAGAGTAAGCTAAAAAAAAAAAAAAAAAAAAAAAAAAGGATGCAATTTGTCAAGGATGCTATACAAATGAATAATGCATGAAATTATTCTCAAGCATCTTAAATATGAAAAACAGATTAGCAGATTAGCAAGAACACAAAGGAACAATAAATGTTGTCAAGGATGTGGGGGAAAAGGAACACTCATATATAACCAGGAGTGGGTTAACTGGGCTAAACAGTGGTTCCATTCCAACTTTTTTGAGGGATATCCGTGCTGCTTTCCAGAGTGGTTGCACCAATTTGTTATCCCACTCCTGGTTATAGTCCTAAAGGTCTTAAAATGAGCATACTACAGTGACAGTGATGATGTATACTACAGTGACATCAATGTTTCTGGCTGCTCTATTCACTACAGCTAAGATATGAAGCAAAACTAATTGCCCTTCAACAGACAAATGGAAAAAGAAAATGTAGTATATATGCACAATGGAGTATTATTCAGTCATAAAAAAGAATGACTTTATGATATTTTCCAATAAATGGATGGATCTGGAGACTATTATTCAAAGCAAAGTAAACCAATCCCAAAAAACCAAAGGTCAATTGTTCTCTCTGATATGTAGATACTAATACACAACAAGGGGTAGGGGAGGGGAAGAATAGAAGTTCAGTACATTAAATTAAGGGGAAGGAAGAGAAGGAACGGGAAATAGGAATGGGAAAGACAGTGAAACAAATCTGACTTAACTTTCCTAAGTTCCTATGTAAATATAGCAAACTGCATTTCCACATCCACATTACGTATAAGACTGAGATTCTCATTAGAATAAGATGTACTCTATGTTTGTATAAATATGTCAAAATATACTCTACTCTTGTGTATAACTAAGAAGAGCAAATTAAAAAATAATATTAAAAAAAGTAGCAGTACATTGAGACAAAATTTTAAAGGGAAAGTTTCTAACAGGTAGGCGACATTATGTGTAAGACAATAATGGTACAATTAGAGGTATTCCTTGTTACTAGGAAGAACACATTTGAACAAGTATAATCAATGTATTTTTTTCAGGTCTTCATAGAATATTTATTTATTTATTTATTTTTAATTATTTATTTTTAAATTTTTTACAGACTGCATTTTGATTCATTGTACACAAATGGGGTACATCATTTCGTTTCTGTGGTTGTGCATACCATTTGTGTAATCATACATGTACATAAGATGATGATGTCTGTCTCATTCAATGTATTTTTAAGTAGTCTGTGCAAAAAGTCTGTGTAATTCTCAGAAGAGCAATGACTATATATACCATGTCATATTCCACACAATTGAATGGTAGGTAACCATTAGAAAAAAACAAGGCAATTATATTTAATAACTTAAAAAGATCTAGAATAATTTCAAGGGAGATAAGGCAATGCGCAAGCCAATGTGAATAGTATGATCCAATTTTAGTAAGAAAACTTGCAAAACCTCTTATGTGAAATGTGATTCCTATTTTGCATAGAAGATATTTTTTGGCAAAGAATTGTAACTAGGCAGATAAATAAGCAGAGAGATCAGTTAGAGAGAGAGCCATTATTCAATAGTCTAATACACTTTCTATGGCAGTGCTATGGAGATGCTGCTATCTTTTCTTTCTTTAATCATCTTCGGTCTATCTTTTCATAAAGGAAGTCAGAAAGGTGACTTATTTGTATAATAGCAGCCTTTTCCAAAGTTTGGATTTCAGTGACGTGGTGAGTGTAAACCCTGCCAGCGACAAAACACTCATGTAAACATGCTGCTTCTGGGGACAGTAAGGGGGGAGGATGTCATTCTAGTTGCGTTTGCTTAGTTCATCAATCCATCCTCCTAGCGGCTGTGCTGGTGTGATGTGCGCAGGGTGCTCTTCATTGCACGCCTAGCATTTTGTTAATAAGGTCTGGAAAGCAGAGCTTCACTTGGGTGTGAGGACTTAAGCACTTTGATACTTTTATGGAGCAACCGCAGCACAGCACGCTCAGGGCACAGTAATACTGTCCCCCTTTTCATGGGAGATGAATTCCAAGGCCCTCAGTGGATGCCTAAATCCTGGGACAGTACTGAGCCCACTGTATACTATTTTTTCCTAGACACACATACCTAGGAAAAGTTAAATTTATAAATTAGGCACAGCAGGAGATTTATAGTAACATCATAAAAAATGGCAATTATCACAATATGCTGTCATAAAGTTTATGTGAATGCAATCATTGTGTGTGTGTGTCTCTCTCTAAATATCATATAGTACTTTAACCTTTCCACTTCATGGAAACACTTTACAGCTCTCTTGGGCATATCTGAATTGCCAGCAACACTAATCTGGCACTTAGGAGTCATTTTTTAAATAAAATAAGGGTCACTTGAGCTCAAGCAGTGCGATACCACAGCAGTCAGTCTGAGAGCCGTCAGTCTGACGGGCGACCAATGGTGGTCGTTTACAGTAATGGACAGAAGGATGATTTGCATTCCTGCCCATCTCCTGCAGGACAGAGTGGGACAGCACTGTGTTTTGTCATGCTTGCTCACAATGCCCAGCGATTCTCAATATATAAATTATATTCAAAATTTTAAATTTAGTTCTTGTGGACCATTCTCAAATCAGGACACTGAAATCACTGGAAAACAAAACAAAACAATACGAACAAACAACCCAAAACAACACAGATAAGGGAGGTACTCCACCAAATCTTTACCAACTCCCCGCCACAGAGACTATTTGCATATCCTTGGATTTTGACCAAAATGAATGCTTGAATGCCTTGATTGAATATGAAGCAAGTATTGTGTAGGATCTCAAGGAACATTTATTTGCATATTTTCCATAACTAAATTGATATTTATTATCTAATCAGTTTTTAGAAAGCTTGAAGCTAACCAACTAGAATTATATTCATTTTCTTCACCTGCCAGCTTTTCTAATAATACTGTTAATAATTAGATATCCCAATCTATCTGTCCTTCAGCAATGGTCCCCTGAGAATTCACTGTATTCAAAATTCTTTCCTACATGTGGAGGTCTAATAGTGAGACCGTCTGGCAAAATAACAGCACTAATTACCTTGTCCCAGGGTATAACTTCCCTTCAGATTCTGTTATTGATGAACTAATCCTCCCTTTATCTTGCCACCTTCCCAAATCACAAATTAATTTCTGCTATGTGAAGTAAGTCTCTAAACATTACTGAGTGTGAGTAATATAGTAATAAGACTCACATACGTTCGAAGGCCAAAACTTAGCAGGTTATATTGTTTTATTTTTAATCCTGACAATATTTCTCTGCATATTTTTAATTGATGAAAATGCTGTCCTAGAATTTTCAGGAAGGAGTGAAGAAGAAAATGGCCACAGAGGCTGTGAAGTAAGAGTATGCATGAATTTCTACGCTACTTCCTTTAAAGAGGGTCCCTGTGAGATTCTAAGGGAGCTGTTGGAGAGAAAGCAGAGGATCTGACTCACAAACCAGTAGTCCCCTCTACTGATCTTAGCCTTGGGGTTATTTATTGTTGTATTGAGGTAACATGATGAGTATGATGATCTTTTGTTTTAGTTACTTTTTCTGCCATTCAATTTTTTAAGAATTCACACACACATACACACACACACACACACACACACACACACACCAATCTAGTTGAATACTGCAGGAAAGCTGGATGCACTTTGTAATTAAGCTGCCAGGTTCTTATCACATATTCAGTAGACATTATGTGTGATTTTTGCTCCATGAGTTGAAGTCTGAAATAAAACCATGTGTAAAGTGTCATTCTTTTTTTAAATATTCTCTCACTATTTCTGATTTTATTAAATGCCCATTCAAATTACAAATGAAAATTGAATGCACCACAATCTTTTCTGGAAAGATGAAATAATTGACCATTTAGTGTCCTATAAACATGGAGAGCAACGCCTTAAGTCAAAGTCACTGAGAATACATTTCAGATAGAACACAATTCAAATTCTGCTCATCAATTGGGAAACATTGTGCATAGAGAGCTTAGAAAAAGCCTTAGTAAGTACTCCGTTAATGCTAGGTTTTATAAAAAAATAGTATTATGATTGCTCTTCTAATTTGTACATAATTATTTAATTGGTCTTTCCACTTCTCATTCTTTAATGCTGAAGTCTAGATTTTACATATATGTCTAATTCAACTAAGTAGATCAAGGATTTTATCACAAGAAATTTGCTCATCTACTGGGTATATAATATTTACTCCATATGATGATTTATTGAAGATAGCAGAAATCATTAATTAGAAATTCATTTCATTTTCCACCTGCGAGTAAGTAAAGATACATTACTCACCCAAGAAATATGAACCTAATCAGGCTGTGACCTAGTTTTGAGAAAAACACAATTACACTATCAAAATGTTTTTAATGGTGTTGTTGCAGAACAGTGTGAAAAATACTGTAATAATTTAATGTTGAGAAGAGATGAGACAAATACCTGTTCTAAATTGTTAGAACAGGTAGTGTACACAATGAATAGAAGACCACATGTAATTACCTATTCCATTTAAAGTACATTTTATATTTCCAATAATTTATAATATATTTTCTATTTATAACAATAATTTTATATTTATAATAATGTAATGATTTTATATTTCTAATTTATAGTTTAATAATGTATTTATATAATAAAATTTTATACTTATAATAATTTATTATGTTTATACTAATAAAGTGAGAAAATAGAAAATATGTTTAAACTTCTTGTTCAGTGTTATTCAGAATAAGAATGTCTAGGCTTTATTTCTAGGGATTCTGTTGAGCATATTCTCTTATTAACTATCTGTATGTTATTAACATGCTGTGAAATATTTTGTTTACTGTGGCTTGTGAACAAAGGAGAAATATGATATAATATAAATTTTTTTCTTATAGACATACAAAGCTACAAGAAATATAAATTCAGTTTAATAAATTTGTTAAAATAAAAATAAAGTATTAATGTATTATTATATCTCATGTACTGTGTATATGTTTTTAGGTTTCAGCAAAGACTAAATTTGATACCTTTTCCTCATAATTCCATCAGAGACATTAATTTTTGACATGCTTATTAATCTTGACATTTTGTTGCTGTTGACAACTTGATGTTTTCATGATTAATAATAATCAGTAATCACAATTATTAACTTCATTCGGATGTTGAACTAATTTAAACTTTTTGATTATAAAAAGTGTGATTTTCAAAGAGAAGAAATTAAGTGTACTAAATAAGATTAATTAATAAAATTTTTAAATTAAAGTATCATATCCCTTTACAAACTCACCCCCCAATACTACTGTGCTACAGGCACTAATTCTTCTCAAGTGACCAGAAAATACTTATTTTAAAACATACCTTTAATCAAGCTATTAAAATTAATATTTACTAAAAATAAAAGTAGAGATTATATTATTGAACCATAGTGCACTACTTTCTAAGATGAATCCTGAAATATTTTAATTTTAGACAAAATAAAAACTTTAAATTTTGTGAAACAACTTAATTCAACTAAAACAGAATATTTGGAAAAACTCAGCATATAGCTAGGGAGGTAGCTCAGTTCAAGGTCATGGGTTCTGTCACAGAAATGTTAAAACAAACACAACCTAAAAATTCCTCACAAACAAGTAAATAAATGACTTTCAAGATGGCGTACCAGATGGTGACTGTATTTCATGTTGCTCCAGGACTCAGGATTCAAGAAGAGGAGGTATTGAGAGACTCAGAACCACCTCAGAGCCACTGGGTGAGTCTCTCCCACTGGATGAGGCTACCCGGATGGGGCAGTAGTCCTGGAACGCAAGGAACTTTGTGAAGTAGAGTTGCCCAATGAGACCCCCCGCTGGAGAGGTGAACCTGGACAACCAAGAGCATTATAAAGGAGAGGCTGCTCAACAAAATGCTTTGGAGCAGAGTGAGGGACCCAGGACCCGAGGCAGGACAGGACCACAGGCAGCTTCGAGAAGGGACCACCAGCGAGAGGCTTTGGTGCAAGGTGAGGCTCCCTGGCCCAGGCGGTAGTTTTGGACCCCAGGGAACATCACAGAGGAGGGCTGCCCAGCCCAAGGGGTAGTTCTGGACAGAAGGAAACTTCTCAGAGGAGAGCTGCCAGCGAGATTTCCCCACCAGGTGAGCCTTCCCCGCTGGGCGAGGCTTTCCCACCAGGATGGTAGAACCAGAGACAAGAGCCCAGACCACACATACCCCAGCCCACAGTCTAGTCCCCCTTTTGACTGACCATCAGTCAACAAGTGGAGGCACCTCTGCCCACTAGCAGGGAATATACCCCACATGAAGGCCACCACCCCTAGAGGGACAGCTTCCTTGAGGAGTACTGCATTATCAAGCTCCTCCAAGACTTCAGGATACTGAAGGCTAGGAGGCAAGTTATTGGAAATCTGCAGGGGCACTATAAGTCAAAAGAGGAAATCTACAATAGCTCACTCCTAGAGGGATAGATACCTGACCAATATGAGAAAACAAGGGAAGAAAATGTCCCAAACAAACCTAGATGCTACATCAATAAAATCCAATGACATCATGGCAGAAGAAATGTTAGAAAGGGAGTTCAAAATGTACATAATTTAAATGATCAGAGAAGCAAACAATGAGATGAAAGAGCAAATGTAGGCTTTGAATGATCACACCATTCAACAGTTAAAAGAGTAAATGCGGGAAGCAAAAGATCATTTCAATAAAGAGTTAGAGATACTGAAAAAAAACGAACAGAAATCCTTGAAAAGAAAGAAACAATAAGCCAAATTAAAAACTCCACAGAAAGCATAACCAATAGGATAGAACACTGGGAAGACAGAACCTCAGACATTGAAGACAAAATATTTAATATTGAAAACAAAGTTGACCAAACAGAGAAAATGATAACAAATCATGAACAGAACCTACAAGAATAAGGGGATATCACGAAAAGACCACATTTAAGAATTATTGGGATTGAGGAAGGTTTAGAGAAACAAACCAAATGAATGAATAATCTATTCAATGAAATAATATCAGAAAATTTCCCAAATCTGAAGAATGAAATGGAAAAATCAAGTACAAGAGGCTTATAGGACTCCAAATATACAAAATTACAACAGACTCACATCAAGGCACATTTTAATGAAAATACCTAACATACAAAATAAACACAGAATTTTAAAGGCTGCAAGAGAAATGAATCAAATTACATTCAGGGAGAAACCAATACACATATCAGCAGATTTTTCATCTCAGACCCTAAAAGATAGAAGGGCCTGGAACAACATTTACCAAGTCCTGAAAGAAAATGGATGCCAACCAAGAATCTTATTCCCAGCAAAACTTACCTTCACATTTGATGACGAAATAAAATCCTTCCATGATAAACAAAAGCTAAAAGAATTTACAAAAAGAAAGCCGACATTACAGAACGTTCTCAGCAAAATATTCCATGAGGAAGAGATGAAAAACAACGATGCAAATCAGCAAAGGCAGGAACTACCCTAAAAAACAGCAAAATAAAGGAGAAACCAAGTCGTGTCAAAAAACAAAAGTGAGCCAAATGACCGGGAATACAAATTGTATTTCAATAATAACCCTGAATGTTAATAACCTGAACTCATCAATCAAAAGACATAGACTGGCAGATTGGATTAAAAAGAAAGATCCAACAATTTGCTGCCTGCAAGAGACTCATCTCATAGAAAGAGATACCCATAGACTAAAGGTGAAAGGACGGGAAAAAACATACCATGCACATGAACTAAAAAAAAAAATAAAAACTGGAGTATCCATCCTCATATCAGAAAATGTGGACTTCGAGCCAAAGTTAGTCAGAAGGGATAAAGAAGGACATTTCATACTGCTTAAGGGAAGCATAAATCAGCAAGACATAAAAATCATAAATATGTATGCCCCAAACAGTGGCTCATCCATGTACATCAAACAAATCCTTCTCAATTCCAGGAATCAAATAGACCACAACACAATAATACTAGGTGACTTTAACACATCTCTTTCACCACTGGACAGATCTTCCAAACAAAAATTGAACAAAGAAATCATAGATCTTAAAAACACAATCAATAATTTAGACTTAACAGACATTTATAGAATATATCATCCAACAAAGAGTGAATACACTTTCTTCTCAGCAACACATGGATCCTACTCTAAAAGAGACTATATATTATGCCACAAAGCTACTGTTAGCAAATACAAGAAGATAGAGATACTGCCTTGTATTCTATCAGATCATAATGGATTGAAATTAAAATAGAAGACAGAATAAGAAACAGAAACTACTCCAACACCTGGAGATTAAATAATACGCTATTGTATGATGAATTGATAACAGAAGACCACAGGAGGGAAATAAAAAATTATGAGAGGTAAATGAGAACAAAGATACATCATACCAAAATCTCTGGGACACTATAAAAGCAGTACTTAGAGGAAAATTTATTTCATGGAGCACATTCAATAAAAGAAGAAAAAAATCAGCAAGTAAACAACCTCACATTACAGCTCAAAGACCTAGAAAAAGAACAGAGCAACACCAAAAGTAGTAGAAGACAGGAAATAGTTAAACTCAGAGCTGAAATCAACAAAATTGAAACAAAAGAAACAATAGAAAAAATTGACAAAATAAATAAAAATAAAAAAATAAATAAAAAAATAAATCGAAAAAATAAACAAAATTGTTAAACCTTTAGCCACACTAACAAAGAGAAGATGAGAGAAAATCCAAATCACTAAAATTTGGAATGAACAAGGAAATATCACAATAGACACAACTGAAAAACAAAACATAATTAGAAACTATTTTGAAAATCTATACTCCAACAAAATAGAAAATCTCTCAAAGACATCAACAGGTTTCTAGAGACATATGAATTACCTAAACTGAACCAGGAGGATATAAACAATTAAAATAGATCAATTTCAAGCAATGAAATAGAAGAAGTCATCCTAAGCTTACCAACGAAGAAAAGTCTGGGACCAGGTGGGTTCTCAGCAGAGTTCTACAAAACCTTTAAAGAAGAGCTCATTCCAATACTTCTCAAAGTATTCCATAAAATAGAAGAGGAGGAAACCCTCCCAAACTCATCCTATGAAGCCAATATCACCCTGATACCTAAACCAGACAGAGGCACATTGAGGAAAGAAAATTTCAGACCAATATCCTTAAGGACATCGACACAAAAATTCTCAACAAAATCGTAGCAAATCAAATACAAAAATATATTAAAAAGATAGTGTACCACAATCAAGTGGATTTTATCCCAGGGATGCAAGATTGGTTCAACATCCAGCAATCAATAAATGTAATTCACCATATCAACAGACTTACAGTCAAGAATCACATGATTATTTCTATAGATGCAGAAAAAGCATTCGATAAAATATAGCATCCCTTCATGCTCAAAACACTGGAAAAAATAGGGATAGTGGGAACATTCCTTAACATTGTAAAGGTAATCTATGACAAGCCCATGGCCAATATCATTCTAAACGGTGAAAAACTGAAAGCATTCCCCCTAAAAACTGAAACAAGACAGGGATGCCCTCTTTCACCACTTCTATTCAACACTGTCCTTGAAACTGTAGCCAGAGCAATTAGACAGTCCAAAGAAATTAAAGGGATATGAATAGGAAAAGAAGAAAGAACTCAAACTATTCCTATTTGCTGATGACATGATTATATATTTAGAAAAACCAGGAAATACCACCAGAAAACCTTTAGAACTCATAAGTGAATTCAGTAAAGTAGCAGGATATAAGATCTATGCTCATAAAACTAATGCATTTTTATTAATAAGTGATGAATCTTCAGAAAGAGAAGTTAGGAAAACTACCCCATTCACAACAGACTCAAAAAAAAAAAAAAAAAAAAAAACACTTAGGAATCAATCTAACAAAAGAGGTGAAAGACCTCTACAATGAGAATTACAGAACACTAAAGAAAGAAATTAAAGAAAACCTTAGAAGATGGAAAGATCTCCCATGTTCTTGGATAGCCAGAATTAATATTGTCAAAATGGCCACACTACCAAAAGTGCTATACAGATTCAATGCAATTCCAATTAAAATCCCAATGACGTACCTCACAGAAATAGAGTAAGCAATCATGAAATTCATCTGGAAGAATAAGAAACCCAGAATAGCTAAAGCAATCCTTAGCAGGAAGAATGAAGCAGGGGTATTGCAATACCAGAAACTCAGTCATACTAGAAAGCAATAGTAAGAAAAACGGTATGGTATTGAAACCAAAATAGACAGGTAGATCAATCGTACAGAATAGAGGAAACACACACAAACCCAAATAAATATAGTTTTCCCATACTAGACAAAGGTGCCAAAACTTGCCATGAAGAAAAGATAGCCTCTTCAACAAATGGTGCTGGGAAAACTGGAAATCCATATGCAGCAGAATGAAACAAACCCCTATCTCTCACCCTGCACAATTCTCAACTCAAAATGGATCAAGGACCTTGGAATCAGACCAGAGAACCTGCACCTTATAGAAGAAAAAGTAGGTCCAAATCTTCAAGATGTCGGCTTAGGATCTGACTTCCTTAACAGGACTCCCAAAGCACAAGAAATAAAAGCAAGAATCAATAACTGGGATAGATTCAAACTAAAAAGCTTTCTCTCAGCAAAGGAAACTATCAGCAATGTGAATAGAGCATCTACAGAGTGGGAGAAAATCTTTGCCACTCATACTTCAAATAGAGCACTAATTTCCAGAATATATAAAGACCTCAAAAACTACATCAAGAATATAAATAACCCAATCAACAAATGGGCTAAGGAAATGAACATACACTTCACAGAAGAAGACCCACAAACAATCAACAGATATATGAAAAAATGTTCAATATCTCTAGTAATAAGAGAAATGCAAATCAAAACTACCCTAAGATTTCATCTCACCCCAATTAGAATGGTGATTATCAAGAATACAAGCAACAATAGTTGTTGAGGAGGATGTGGGGAAAAAGGCACACTCATACATTGCTGGTGGAGTTGCACATTTTTGCAGCCACTCTGGAAAGTAGTGTGGAGATTCCTTAGAAATCTTGGAATGGAACCCCCATTTGACCCAACTATCCCACTCCTTGGCCTATACCCAAAGGACTTAAAATCAGCATACTACAGAGATACAGCCACATCAATGTTCATTGCTGCTCAATTCACAATAACCAGATTCTGGAACCAACCTAGATGTCCTTCAATTGATGAATGAATAAAGAAACTGTGATATATATATATAGCACATACAATGTGATATATATATATATATATATATATATATATATCACATACAATGGAATATTACTCAGCTATAAAGAATAATAAAATTATGGCATTTGCAGGCAAATGGATGAAATTTGAGAATATCATGTTAAGTGAGATGAACTAATCTCAAAAAAAAAGATGAATGATCTTGCTGATAAGCATCTGATGACACATAATGGGGGGTGAGAGGGAGGCAAGAATGGAGGAAGGGGGGACTGTATAGAGGGAAAAGAGGGATGGGAGTGGTGGGGGAAGGGAAAAAATAACAGAATAAATCAAACACCATTACCCTATGTAAATGTATGATTACACAAATTGTATGCCTCTACTTCATGTACAAACAGAGAAACAAGATGTATCCCATTTGTTTACAATAAAATAAGTAAAAAATAAATAAATAAAATAAAATTTATAAAAGTAAATAACTGAATTTCAATACTAAATCTGAAAGTAGAACAAAATTATTATAAGGGAAAAAGAGGCTTATATAAATATAAACTTATTACAACATTGATTCATTCTATTATTATTTAAGTACGATTTGATTTTGAATATATTTGGCACCAGGAAAGTTTCTCCTGATATGTCATTACTAAATTTTTTTTATTGTTTTATTGTGAGGAAGTAGAATTTCTACTATGTATAACTTGAGATTTACATAATATATGCTGTTTTGCTAAATTAGTAGTGATTATTTAAACAATTATTGAGCCTATATATTCTTGAGATATAGTGGTGAGTAAACAGATAATGTATTTAAACTTCTTGTTCAGTTGAAATTTCATCATGGAGAGACAGGAAATATAAAATGCATAATAAGTAGACACTTGGCAAGTAAATTATATTAGTAAGTAAAGCCGACTGTGCATTTTTTAAATGGCAATTGTGTAGAGTACAGTGCAGAAAACTTGCAAACTTAAGGATGGTGGTCATGTTAGCCCTCTCAGAGAAAATTGTCCCTGAGCAAAACTTTAAATGAAGTGTTGGGGTGAGCCATCTATGTCCCAGGAACGAATTCCCAGAAGAGGGAGCAGCTAGTTTAAAGGCCTTGAAGTTAAGTCTTCTAGGAGTATAGGTATGCATGATAAGAGGACCGGTCAATGCTATAGGATAGTAGAAGGAATGTAGGTATTAGGGGTAGAAGGACTGGACATTTAGATCACTATAAGTCATTATAAGAAATATACCTTTTACTCTGAATGAAATGAGGATTCAAGGATGGGTTTTAAAAGGGCAGGTTAAGAGATCTGATTTAGGTCTCATAATGATCACTTTTGCCAGGGAATGAGGTTGAAAGCTGGGAGATCAGTTAAGGAAACTACAGCAATTATCTAGGTGAGAGAGGATGGTGTTTTGCAAGACATAAGAGAAGTAATAGTGAGAAGTGATCAGATTTATAACAGGAATAATCTCCACCTACAGTAGCACTTGTCTAGAAAATAATGAAATCGAATATGGATCTAATCTGCTGAAGCTCTTAAGCAGCCTTGAACACTGAGCAGGTTACCAGATAATGCTGAATAATTGCAGGACTTCTCGTGATCCCATTCACCAGATCCTCAATGGACCTAAAGGAATGATTTTGCCTTGTTGATGAACAATCGATATATTTGAACCAACCAGGCTCAGACTTTGGCACTTACAGTTCAACATCTAGAAAAGCGACTTTTCAAACTTTAATGAAACTGTCATGAACCTCATTTTCCCACATATAAAATTTTCAGCTTTCTCTCCTAGTGGTCCACTCATTAAGTTTCTTTGTGTGTATCCTTGCATAATAATTATGCAAGGTCGGTTTTTACCTTTTAATTTGAAATCAACTTATAAACCAATGTATTCACCTTTACTTTTTGTAGTTAGTCATATCTTAAAACTACTTCTGATAGGATTTCCTGATAAGATGCAAAATAGACATGTGGAGAGATAAACAAAAGGAGATATAAGATAGGTGAGTCTGAATTGCTTGATACAAAGACATATTATAATAAATTTCAATATATGTCAAGAGAGTAGGTGACTACATAAGGATGTGCATGAAAATAAAAAAGTAAAATAAATATAAACAAAAAGGCATAATCTACCAAAGTAACACACTTTGAAAAAGTGAATGTAAAACTTCATTATTTATTAATGAAAATTAGATTGTGTTCCTTGTGTATATGTGTCCGTCACTTCTTACCCAGCTAAGGTTCTCACCTATGGTATAACAGAAATTAAACCCATAAGTTCAGGGAAGAGCCTCTCTGCTTTTTAAAGAGCAAACATGTGTTGGAACTGAAAAATATAAAGGAAGCTAGCCTAACAAACAGATTTCTTATCTGGAAAATGGACATATATGTATTATTTAGTCCTTACTGAAAACACGAAGTAAAATACAAAAAAAACCCAGACAGCTCTTAGGCAACTCATTTCCAGGCATTGTCAAGAAACAACTATTGACCCACTCAGCACCTACTATCTTAAAATGAATCAAATGTCCTCTAGGCCTTTTTGTATTCTAGAGGCAATATATTCGTCTTTGCGATTTTTAATTAATGCCACAAAAGGTGCAACTTGAAAATCACCTTTAGTCCCCTGGGGAACTTCTTTTCTGCACAAACAACCTATTCTCATGTCTTAGGGGATTTCTCACCAACTTATGGAGTTGCTCTAGGTTGCTCAAGACCTTCTAGTGAAAGAACCTCCCTTTCCCAGTCTCATGCTATACGCCATTAGGGTGGAAATTGTCTCATTTGGCATTCTTCCAGAACAAAGACTCTTCCAGGTCCTGTGAACATGAACCTGAATACTCAACAGGCTAGTATTATTTGGGTCTGTGAAACTGGCACTTTGTAATCTGGAATATCTAGCAAGGTCTCCCTTTTGAGGCAAACCTGGACCATCTAGCATATCCCACCTCCAGGGACCTGATTTTCCTTCCTTGATTCCCATGAGTTGCCACATTACTGGCGGAGGTCACTCCTATCCCAGATCCCTTGGCTATGTGGGTAGCCCTTTGGGAGCTACAGAGCAACAGGAGTACGCATACTTAGTGAAGAGCAACACCAGAACACCAGGGCTATTTCAGGAAATTCCTTCTTATTTCATGATGTTGCATTCCCACCATATTTAAGTTATTCTTGAGAACTGCAAGGAACAGGGCAAGGAGAACTGACTGGGTCTAGGCAAGGTCACTAAGAGAACTATCCCACAGTAGCGTGACCTGACCTCTGCTGGGTAGCTAATCCATTCTGCTAACATCACATGTGGAAAATCTTCAAGAATATGGTCTATTTCCTATTTCCAAGTATACTTTTATAAAGACCATGTGAGAATGATACTGCTTGTCTGCCACTTTGCCCTGACAAATTCACCTTTGAACAGAGTCATAGAATAGCAGGGTGATACTTAAAGGGAAACATGCATGATTTCACCAACTGGGACAGTGTTCTGCCAATATCTGCAAGACAGAAAAAATGAACTAGGAGTAACCTGGTCATTCTTCCCATCTACTGTTGCAAGAAAACCAAGAACTGTAGACACTTTTGAGTTTTATTCTTCTATATCTTAAATTATTTGTTTTATGTAGAAAATAATAAAATTATTCACATCTATTATGCATAGTAGAAAATAAATTTAAAATAACTGAATTAGTGTGATATTTTAAATTTTTATGATAGTGATAATCTGTGATGTTTAAAATAATGACTTTACCTGGAAGATGATGAATTCACTTTGAAAGTATTTGTTTAATGGAAAATTAGCTTAGTTTTAATTGAGAATTAATTGATAAAGTATGCAAATTTTGTCATAGTAGAAGAAAATATAAGGAGTATAATTAAAACTATTCATCAGTGTTTCAATGCATATCACAAATGAGCTTGGACTATTTTAATAGCACAAATGACATACCTTTACCTTATTTTAATCATGGATTTGTTACATTTAAACTCCAATGAATAATCAAATTACAAATGGTATATTCTTCGCATTTCATATTTTATGTTTAATCATTATTGAAGAAAAGACTATATTTGAGATTATTCATTATATTAAACCAATAATAGATTCTGGTCACAGTCTCACATACAGTTTCTTATTAAATATTACATAAAAAGTACACTAATAATAAGTGCACAAGGATGTATAGCTCAATAGTAATATGCATGTATGCTTAGCATGTACAAAAGGGCCTGTGTTCAACTTCAGCACCAAAAATGAATAAATTAAAAGAAACAATAAATTTTAAAAGGATGCTTTAAAAAGTGCAAAACTAGAGTTCATGTGTATCTGACACTAATAATTACTATTCTTTATGTATAGATTTGTGTTTTTTCAAGTTTCATTCAAGGTATTGACCCACTGAATAACCACCGCTCTCTATATTGAGTAAGGCAGGAGGTACTAGTCTTCTCAGTTAATAAATGAAGGATGATTTTCCTAGGCTTAGCAACAAGTTTCTGAAGGGTCCAGGTCTAATGCCAAATCTATTTGTATCCAACTGAAGTACAATTTCTCGTCATAGTGTGTAGATTTATTTACTCAGGAAATCAAGATAAAATGTCTGTGCTCTAAATACCCCTCAACCTTTCCAAACACCACACATCCCAAAAGGCATGAAATGCAAATGCAACAGAAGGAAGAAGGTAAAATAACAAAAGGATACTAGAATGTACTGGGATAATACTGTTTTTACTGTAAATTCTGATTTCAATGATGGAGCGTAAAACTTTTAATGTTTTTTTCTTTCCGGCAATAGTGAAGTTTTCCATTCAGAAAGTTGGAAAGCGCAACGTACGAATTAAATTTGTGCAGTAAACTAATCCTCGCGTTTAGTTAAAAATACTAAATGAAAATTTATCATATATAAGACACTAGAAAGACATGTGAACATTAAAAAAATTTACAGAATCTTGCTATGTAAGGAAATTCAATCCATGGAAATTAAATAAGCAGAGAAAAATATTTATAGTTAAAATGTTTTATGACCTGCACATTCTTCTAGAAGTACATGTAATCAATGCAGAATAGTAATTATACTTCCTATTACACATTAACAAAACTAAGGCTCTGACAATATGGTCCCATGTATGACCACATGGCTAATGTCAGAGCTAGAATACCAGCACCATTTTTGGCACTAAGATTTCTGATATGAAGTTATGAAGTCTCACCTAACAAAGCCTCTGGTAATATCTCAATTACATGCAAAGGAATAAATTCACCATGAGTGAATTATTATTACCCTCTCTGTAATTAGGCCATACTTTTTCAGGGTATCTATTAATCAGACAAGGCAGATTTTGCAGAGATAAAATATTTTAGAGCCTTTACTATACATGATTTTGTTTATAGTTTCAAATTCAATATATTAATTCCTTATTTCATTTTATTGTAGCTTATAAATAAGGCCTTAAATATTTAGGTACAACAATAGCTAGAAATGTAGTTAATATTCTCCATATGGATGCCAACTTATTTCTCTTCACATCAGCATTGGATTTAACACCACAGTAATGTATTATTTATAGCCTAAGGGAAAATCCTGTACTGCTGTAACTTTTAGCAATGTTTCTATTAACCACCTAGCTGCTCTGTGGGATAATATTGTATATAAACTCAGCACCATCACACCTCCCTTGACACATATATATATTTTTTAAAGATGATAAGACCATAGGAAAGAAAAAGCAAATATGTTTTAGGAAGAAATTTACTGGTTTCTCAAGAGCATAGTGATTTATTTCTTAAAGTGGGTCCGACACTAATTCATAGAACATTCAATGAAAACCTTGTTTGAAGGGTTATGCAGTTATATTGAGGTAATTTCCAGTGAAATTCTTTCAATGTGTTATTACCAAAACTTGTAAACAAAACTTGTAAACCACATACATTGTTTATTTTAATTTTCCCAGTTATTATAAAACTATGACATGATATGGTTATCACTAAAATAACTCAAACTAATAGTAAATGCCTTTACAGTTTTTCAGAAATGACTACAATCATAGTATTAAAATGATATCTAATAATTCCTGAGGACCTTCATAATGCATTGGCACATTCTTGAGGAATCCTAGTTATTGATGACAACACACCTATAGGTAAATTTGCCAAAGTCCCTTCTGCATATCTCTTCTTCTTGTATTTTTTTTGTCCTTTACATCCTGTGATCTATTCTTCCTTTACTTCCCCCACTTTATCTTTACCTCATCTTCACTTTTCTTTCTACTCAGACTGCTTAAGACAAACTGACCATTTCTCCTCTAGTGCCTTTCCCAATTAATTTCTGTCAACAGGACTCCTCATCTTCACGGAAAATTCACCTCTACGCATTTGCATGGTATGTGAATATTTGAAGACCACAAAACTGTACTGAAAAAGTAATCTCAGTTGCAATATACTCTGCTTGGTGCCAAGGTAGAAATAAACATGTATAAAATCCAGACAAATAGTTTGATCTAGGAGCTGAAACACATATTCAACCAATCGAACAAATGTACACACCAACTTGATATTGTGATAAGTCTGTAATTGACAAACCACAGTCCTCTATGAAGGAATAAAGAAAACAGATTATTAAATAAATTCTCCCAAACTAGATTTTTATGAAACTAAACAAATTTTTGCTTGATAGACTAGATAGTGCTAATTTCCTTTCTCCTAGCCAGCCTCTTTAATAAACTAACACTTCTTTTTACATTATACATTTACATATTAATCATGTTTATCATCAGGCATTTTATTCCCAGGATGCTAAAATTTACTAGCAAATAAACTACTTTTATTATGTAATCAGAATGATAAGGTCCTGAGTATATATCCTGTTGGCCAAACATGAGAGAAGAACAAAAACAAAGCAAGAAAAAATAGCATATGCCTTTTGAGGACATATGTTTATTAAGTGAATACATTAAAAACTGGGTTCGCTATCACTTAAATATAACTTAAAATTCTTCTAGTTGTGTCAGTAGATGATGGTAGTGAATTTTTTCAATTGGTCTTTAACACGTTCACTGTTCTCCTGGGTTCTCTTGCTCTTGAGGTATGCATTTCACCTGTTTAACCGCACCAATAATAACAATTGAAAGTGTAATGAAAGCAGACTCAATAATAAGAGAATTAAAATAAAATACAAAATTGTTAGGAATTTTAATTTTGTAGTTGCAGAAGTAGTTTATTTTCACATGCTTTTTGTGTTAATATCATTATACATTCTATAAATACCTTTAATTAGGAAATGTATTCTTATGATGGATGAGACCAAGTTACAGATTAAGAGTCACCTAGTCAATCCCCAAACAAGGATATAATCCAACAGATTCATTGCTTTCCTGACCATCTAAGCCCCCACTAACACTAAAACTTGGGGACAGGTACATGAATTAAACAGAAAATCATTTACTTGCCTGTGTTGTTCATTTATAGTTTTGAAGAAGGACTTAAAAAGATTTTTAGATATTATATAGTATTTCATTTGGTCATCAACTCTCTGAGAACCAAGTACTGGAAAAGGAGATTGGAATGGAGGAAGATTTTAAATTTTAAAATGTGATATTCAGGGTAGAAATCATGAACAAAGATGTAAGGAAGTGAAGGAGTTGCTCAGTGGATGTGGGGTGAGAATATTCCATGAGGGGAGACCAAGCAGTAAGGCACAAAGAAGGAAGAGGCATTCATGTCCAAGGTACAACCATGAGGCCAACATGCTCAACTGGAGGAAGCAAGTAGGAATACACATGGCGAGTATCAATAACAATGCTGAGGACCCCCTTTGAAGGCTTCTGTACGCATTTCCCAGGCATTGGTTCTTATTCTGAATGATATGGAAAGCTATTACAAAGTTTGAACACAGGAATAATTTTGCTTTACTTTACTCTTCAATCCAAATTAGTCTTAGTCTGGATGCTATAAAGGAAGCCCTAGCAGAGTAAGACAGACAACTTTCAAGATTATTGCATATCCTAGCTCAGAGAGGGCAGTGGCCCAGAAAGTGGGACGATGAGAGGTGAATGAAATGAGTCTATGTAGTAAAATCCACAGGATGTGTTGGCAGATTAGCCAGGACTGGGTGTTAGAGGATGAGAGGCCTCAAGAAGGAGGATAAGTTTTTTATCCTGAGCAAGTGAAAGGCTGGTATTACCTTTTAGTGAGATCGGGGCAACTGTAGGAGGAACAAATTTAACAAACATGTGTAGATGAGGAGATCCCAAGTGAACACTGCACAACTGAGATTCCTGCTAGAACTTACTATGGATGTCAAATGGGCATTTATGTATACACTCAGCAGTTTAAAGAAAATGGCTCATTGGCAACAAGATGTGGGAGAGCAGCAGAAGCTGCAAAACCCTGCCTAGCTGACCTTGCATGTGCTGAAGTCTTGGGCTCTCACCCAGAAAGCATTTGACAGCAGTTATGATCTTTTGTCTTGGGTTCTTCACCTGGAGGTAGCTGGAGGCAGAAGCCAAGACAGGTCAGTGTGCTACAAAAATAACCACCTCCTGGAAGGGCCCTAAATGAAGGAATGGCAGGAGAGTGTGCGAAGAAATATTCCTCTGTCTCATGCTCAGGAGGGCAACCTAACCATGGGTTTTCTGTCATTATCATGTTTCCTAAGCAGGATTTTAAGTTTCTGATTTCTACTCATAACTTGTTGAAAGACAAGTTTATTTTCCTTCTTTAGATTCCTGACTTTCCTATGTGTTTAATGGTGTTTTAGCGAATTTTATTTGTTTGTTTACCAAATAAACTACTTGCACTTGAATGCTACTATCGGGGTCTCTTTTGTGGTGAAACCGATAGCAATAAAGGCAGGGCCCAGTGTGCAGATGGTATCTCCTGCTAGAAGACTGAATAAAATCACTAAGCAGTAAATGCAGGCCAAAAAAATTGGCCTGATGTCTGAAACTTAAGAACCTTTGGAAGTTAGTGACTAGAGAGATGAAGGAGCATTAGCAAAGTGTGGGGGAAAAAACCAGTCTTAAATGATAAAGAAATTGAATCAGCAAAATGTAAAACATCAGAAGCAAAGTGAAAAAATATCTTTCAGGTTGAACAGGGTGATAAATTTTGAAAAATTTTACTTATTCTTCATATAAATTGAAGACTGTTACACTGATGACCATTAGATTTCTTAGAATTTTGCAGGCAAAAGACTAAAATTTTGAGAATTCTAGAAAATATATGAAGATAAGATTAGAAACAGTAATTATAAAAAATATAGGATTATTTTTATGTTTACCTTTTAAATCAAATTTTAGGACTGTGTACCAATTTCTTTTTTTTTTTTTTTTCTCAATTCATTCATTCAGTGTTTTCTTTTTTTTTAATTTTTTTTATTATTATTGTATACAAATGGGATACATGTTGTTTCTCTATTTATACATGGAGTCAAGGCATACCATTTGTGTAATCATACGTTTATATAGGGCAATGATGTTTGATTCATTATTTTTTTCCCTTCCCCCCCACCCCTCCCACCCCTCCTTTCCCTCTATACAGTCCTTCTTTCCTTCATTCTTACCACACTCCTTATCCCTAACCCTAAACCTAACCCTAAACCTAATGCTAACCCCTCCCACCCCCCAATATATGTCCCCATCCACTTATCAGCGAGATCATTCGTCCCTTAGTTTTTTGAGATTGGCTTATCTCACTTAGCATGATATTCTCCAATTTCATCCATTTGCCTACAAATGCCATAATTTTATCATTCTTCATTGCGGAGTAATATTCCATTGTATATATATGCCACAGTTTCTTTATCCATTCATCAACTGATGGGCATCTAGGTTGGTTCCACAATCTGGCTATGGTGAATTGAGCAGCAATGAACATTGATGTGGCTGTATCTCTGTAGTATGCTGATTTTAAGTCCTTTGGGTATAGGCCAAGGAGTGGGATAGCTGGGTCAAATGGTGTTTCCATTCCAAGCTTTCTGAGGAAACTCCATACTGCTTTCCAGAGTGGCTGCACTAATTTGCAACCCCACCAGCAATGTATGAGTGCTCCTTTTTCACTACATCCTCGCCAACACCTATTGTTGCTTGTGTTCTTGATAATCGCCATTCTAATTGGGGTGAGATGAAATCTTAGGGTAGTTTTGATTTGCATTTCCCTTATTACTAGGGATGTTGAACATTTTTTCATATATCTGTTGATTGCTTGTAAATCTTCTTCTGTGAAGTGTCTGTTCATTTCCTTAGCCCATTTGTTAATTGGATTA